>NC_133656.1:20175464-20282964 GCF_009905375.1 Apium graveolens | reverse complement strand
ACTTTGAAGGACGAAGAGGGGAAAAGTTCCATGTAAACGGCACTTGCACATAGGTTAGTCGATCCTAAGAGACGGGGGAAGCCTGTTAGATATCACGTTTTGCGTGAACTTTGAAAGGGAATCAGGTTAAAATTCCTGAATCGGGATGTGGCGGCTAACGGCAACGTTAGAGAGTCTGGAGATGTCGGTGGGGGCCTTGGGAAGAGTTATCTTTTCTCTTTAATAGCCTGCCCACCTTGGAAACGGCTTAGCCGGAGGTAGGGTCTAGCGGCTGGTAGAGCACCGCACGTCATGCGGTGTCCGGTGCGCCCCTGGAGACCCTTGAAAATCCGGAGGATCGAGTGCCTCCCACGTCCGGTCGTACTCATAACCGCATCAGGTCTCCAAGGTGAACAACTTCTGTTCGATGGAATAATGTAGGCAAGGGAAGTCGGAAAAATGGATCCGTAACTTCGGGAAAAGATTGGCTTTGAGGGGTGGGCATGGGGGTCCCAGTCCCGAACCCGTCGGCTGTCGGTGGACTGCTTGAGCTGCTCATATGGCGAAAGCGGATTGCCGCGTGCCGTCCAGGGACGAACTGGGAACGGCTCCTTCGGGGGCCTTCCCCGGGTGTCGAACAGTCGACTCAAAACTGGTATGGACAAAGGGAATCTGACTGTATAATTAAAACAAAGCATTGCGATGGTCCCTCCGGATGCTAACACAATATGATTTCTGCCCAGTGCTCTAAATGTCAAAGTGAAGAAATTCAACCTAGCGCGGGTATACGGCGGGAGTAACCATGACTCTCTTAAGGTAGCCAGATGCCTCGTCATCTAATTAGTGACGCGCATGATTGGATTAACGAGATTCCCACTATTCCTGTCTACTATCCAGAGAAACCACAGCCAAGGGAACGGGCTTGGCAGAATCGGCGGGAAAAAAAGACGCTTTTGAGCTTGACTGAAGTCCGATTTTGTGAAATAACTTGAGTGGTGTAGGATAAGTTGGAGCCAGAAATGGGGAAAGTGAAATACCTCTACTTTTAACGTTATTTTACTTATTCCGCGAATCGGAAGCGGGGCACTGCCCCTCTTTTTAGACCAAAGACTCGCTCGCGGGCTGATCCGGGCGGAAAATATTGTCAGGGGGGGAGTTTGGCTGGAATGACACATTTGTTAAAAAATAACATAGGTGTCCTAAGATGACCTCAACGAGAACAGATATCTCGTTTGGAATAGAAGGGTAAAAGCTCGTTTGATTCTGATTTCCAGTACGAATACGAACCGTGGAAGCGTGTCCTAACGATCTTTTAGACCTTCGGAATTTGAAGCTAGAGGTGTCAGAAAAGTTACCACAGGGATAACTGGCTTGTGGCAGCCAAGCATTCATAGCGACATTGCTTTTTGATCCTTAGATGTTGGCTTTTCCTGTCATTGTGAAGCAGAATTCAATAAGTGTTAGATTGTTTACCCACCAATAAGGAACGTGAGCTGGGTTTAGACCGTCGTGTGACAGGATAGTATTACCCTACTAATGACAGTGTCACAATAGTAATTCAACCTAGTATGAGAGGAACCGTTGGTTCACACAGTTGGTCATTGTCCTTGGTTGAAAAGCTAGTGGCACGAAGCTACCGTGTGCTGGATTATGACTGAACGCCTCTAATTCAGACTCCGGGCTAGAAGTGATGCATTTGCTCACCGCTTGTTTGCCGACCAGCAGTAGGGGCCTTCTGCCCCCAAAGGCACGTGGCGTTGGCATAGCCATCCTGGTGGATGTACCACATTGGCCGTGATGAAGTTCAATTCCCACCGAGCGGCGGGTAGAATCCTTTGCATATGAGTTAAATACACGACAGGGTATTATAAGAGGTAGAGTGGCCTTGCTGTAACACCCCCAGATCCGGGGTCAGGGATCCGGGTCGTCACGGTCTTTCTTTCCACAATATCACTTCACTTAATTAATAATAATTAACCTCATGCTGTGACCCCACACTAACACACACCACAACCCGTTATAGTCTCAGAGATGAAATTGAAATAAGTACAAGTCTTTGAATCCACAATTTAAAAGTTATTACAACCGAAAATGATTACCTAATAAGTTTACAATTAATTGCCATTATCTACCACAAGTTATAATTATACATAATTGATTCTCAAAAGTAGATGATCTGATCTACAGATAGGTCTACCTCTGCAGCTATAGCAGCTATGACATCAACGGGAAGACGCGGGACGCTTCCCACGCGCTTGCGCTCGGTCTGCTGGAGTCTGGCCATCCTTCCTAACTGTTGTTGTGTGATGAAGAAATAAAGCAAGAGTGAGCCTTACAGCTCGCAAGATAATATATAGTGTAATCAATAATGCAAGTATCTAATAGATAACTTACTGAAAACCTTTATCAAAAGTAAGATAATTACTTACTGGATATAAGCTTAAAGGAAGATGAAGTTACCAAATACTTCACTATACTTATATCATTTATAAGGCTATTTGAACTACCACTGCTCAAAGTATTATAGGTTTAAAAAAAATCATCCCATAGATGAGACCACAAGTTAAGACTTGAATAGATTCAATCTTTGAAATATTATTGAATGAAATAAAGTTGCGAGATACTTTATTTAGTCCTGATATATATCCACATATATATCTCTTAAACATTTCCTGGAACCTCTGTTATGTAAAGTATGAACAGAGTTTGAAACATCCAATGAATTTTGGAAAGGAAAAGAATTTTGGCATAAACCAGATATCTTGCTGATCAGGCAAAGATACCAATAAGTAACCTTTTCTAGTAGTAGATGGATGAATCCCCCACCGGTCATCACCCTGGCCACCCAGCCTCTTACGCGTTGATGGACTGCCACCCAGCCACTTACAATTTGATAGACCGTACCCCGGCCTGTCGCTTATGCCGACTCAATTAGATGGGCTTACTTCCCAAACATTGGGCAAGTAATCAATTCATTCATCAAAACAGCAACCTTGTTGCGAATATAAAATACACCACAGAGCCGGATCCCTTAGATTTTTGAGCGAGTATTCAAGTCCCCTTAAAATGGAAGATCTTGAATTAGAAAACAAGTTTTGGGATCCGCTCTACCTTTTAAATTCATTTTGAAGACTCGAAAACATTTTTAAGAATGTTTGGAGTAATACTGATTTATTAAAATAAATCAGTCCCGATATGAAAGAAATATCTGAATATTATTATTTAAATAATATTCCCATAAGAATAATTGAGGTAGAAGTTGGAAAACTTATACTTGAATGAATAGCAAATAATCAAAGATATACTTATACGAAAGTAATATCTTATTTGAATAATCAAAAATAAGTTTGATTATCGAAATATTATTCTTTAATAAAATAAAGAATATTATTAAATAATAAACGGAGTCATAAGTCCTCGAATGAATATTATAAATAATATTCATAAAACAAAACAAAGGAGTCATACATCCTCAAATGAATATTCAAATAATATTCATTAAATAATATAACTGAGTCATAAGCCCTCGAATGAATATTCGAAATAATCTTCAATTAATAAAATAAAAGGAGTCATAAGTCCTCGGATGAATATTCAAGTAATATTCATTAAATAATATAAAGTTATCGAATAAACTTTATTCGATTAATAGTTGTGAAAACTATAACCATATATATATAAATATATAAAATCTACTCGGGATCCTCGACTCCCGGTTTTAGAAAACGTTTTCACCTTTGGGCCCCTATACTAAGGGTATATGCAAATTACCGCTATCCTCTAGCATAGGTATTATCAACTGAACCAACAGATATATATGGCAAGAATACGAAACAGGCATGCATATATATACCATATCAGCATGCTTCAATATATCGCAACATTTGCTAATTAACCAACATGCATATATCGCAAGATAATGCATATACAAATATACATCACAACAACAGTATAACGGGTAGAAAACTTGCCTGAGCGACTGGGGGTGATAAAAGGCTCGGGATGAGTCTGGTAACCTATAATCAACAAGTAAGTTGGAATTAAACCAAAGTCACTTGTAATTCTATACTCTAACCAAATTAGACTCTAACGCTCGCTTTGCGCTTACTGGTTCTCTTAAGTCACTCGAGTACCCTCGGCTCCACCATTTTTAATAAATTAACCATTACGAGTTTTAAGGCGATTCTTTCGCGAGTGGCTTACCAACTGCCTAACACACTTACCATAATTGTTTCATACATTAATTAACCCTTTTTGGTCTTTAACCTATGTTTCAAACTAAGGCGAGGGGAAAAGTTTCGTTCGCAAAACGCCGTTATTTGAAACGGTCGTTTCTCCTAAACCGTGCATCGGAATCGAACGAACTACATATCAAAACGAAGCTCGTAACATGAGCTATCTAAACATGGCAATGGTCAAAATATAGCATGGGGTTATCGGGTCCTAATGTTATGAACAAAAGCAGTCTAAAGTAAATCGGACATTACGACGGTTATATTTACGCGATTTCCCAAATTTAAACCATGCAAAAACCATCACAATTCAACCTCAACCCATTCATACAACCAAAGTCCATCCTTATCACATCATAACAGCCCCAATAAATTCACTATTAACATTTATACTTATGCCTAAGCTTGAATTTAACTATACTTAACTTCTTTTAACCAAAACAACAAGATTCACCATTCCATTTCACTACCACTCCAACCCACACTCTAAACCACAAGCATTATGCTACTATATCACCATAATAATCAAAATCATCTTATTATACATAGGAATCTAGGGTTTGGAGATGATATACCTTCCTTGAAGTGGTGGGAGTAGCTAGGAAGCCTTAAGAAGCTTTGAGAAGTCTTATGGATGCTTGGATCTTAAAGGAAAACAAGAGAAAATTCAAGTTAAAACCTTGAAAACACTATTCATTGTCTTCTTCATTGATTTATTGAAGAAGATTGAGAAATAATTGAAGGCTTAAACTCATGATATAGACATAACTATGCATAAGGATGATTAGGGAATTAACTCACCAATTTAGGAAGCTTGGATCTTGGATTTTGAAAATTCTTGCCTTTAAAAAGTGAAAAAGCTGAGAGCAAATGAAGAAATAATGCCTTGGTTCCTTTTTGTTTTGATGAAGAATGAATTATTTGGCTTGGTTGGTTGGTTTTGTTTTTGTTTTAGTTAATTACCTATTTAACCTTGGACTTTGTGTGGTTCTCATTCAACCACACCTCCTTCCTTCCCATGTCATGCTTGTGTCATGCTATGATTTCATCTTTCCCTCCTTGTCCTCTTCTCATTGGTTGGGTGACATCATTCCCACTAATCTCTTTGATTAACTTCCTAATTGTTTGCCTAATGACCGCTGATCTGTTATACGGTTCGCTTAACTTTCGTTTTCGTTTATCGTTTGAGGGATCATACCAGGGATCTTATTACTTAGGTTCCCTTAACCTTTCTCAATATATCATATTCCTTTTATGATCCTCTCTTATAATCCTTTAATTTAAATCCTTTTTATCCTGTTACCTTATACTCAAATCTTTCCGTAAATAGTGGATTTCTGGTAAAAATCAAAGTGTTCGGAATTGGGTTCTGGCGATCTTTACATACACTTATATACCATATAGAGTACTAATAAAATCTCAGAATATCCATAACAGAACCCCTACATAGTTTGGCATGAAAATTTTTCTCATTCAGCTAAAACACTATTCACAAGGGTTATAAAAAGTTCAAAATTTTGGGGGTTATTACAGTCTCCCCTCCTTAAAAGGATTCCGTCCCGGAATCAAATAGAAAATAAATGGGGGTACTTCTCTAGCATTGCGCTCTCTAGTTCCCAAGTTGATTCTTCCATATTATGATTCTGCCATAGCACTCTGACTAGCTTGATCACTTTGTTCCGAAGCACCTGCTCCTTCTTATCTATAATCCTTACTGGCTTCTCCACGTAAGTCAGATCTAGTTGCATATCCACCTGCTCGTACTCCACTACGTGTCTGGCATCCCGATGATACTTCCTTAGCATTGACACATGGAACACATTATGAACTTGTTGCAAGTTAGGGGGTAAGGCTAGCTCGTAAGCTAACTTTCCAATCCGTCTTAATATCTCAAAAGGTCCAATGTATCTTGGGCTTAGTTTTCCTTTCTTTCCGAACCTCATTAATCCCTTCCAAGGGGATACTTTCAGCAGTACTAAGTCCCCTACTTCATATTCCTTGTCTTTTTGGGCTAGGTCTGCATATTTCTCATGTCTGTCTTGGGCTGCTACAAGTCGCCCTCTGATAAGATCCACTATATCTTTGGTCCTTTGGACCACTTCGGGTCCGAGCATCTTCCGCTCCCCCACTTCATCCCAGTATAAGGGAGATCGACACCTTCTTCCATACAGGGCCTCATAAGGCGGCATTCTGATGCTAGCATGGAAGCTATTATTATAAGAAAACTCGATCAACGGCAAGTGATCATCCCAACTTCCTTTAAGGTCTATTGCACAGACTCTCAACATATCCTCTAGTGTCTGGATGGTCCTTTCACTCTGCCCATCCGTCTGGGGATGGTACGCGGTACTCATATTTAACTTGGTCCCCGCACATTCCTGAAAGCTCCTCCAAAATCTGGAGTTGAACCTGGGGTCTCGGTCTGAGACAATGGACGCTGGGACTCCATGTCGCGTCACTATTTCCTTAAGGTAAATGTCCACCAGTCTATCGACTGTGTATCTCTCATTGATAGGAATGAAATGAGCTGACTTTGTTAGTCGGTCTATAATTACCCATATGGCGTCATGATTGGCTTTCGTCCTTGGCAAGCCTACAACAAAATCCATCGCTATCTGTTCCCATTTCCACTCAGGAATCTCCAGGGGTCGTAAAAGTCCACTGGGTCTCTAGTGCTCTGCCTTTACCCTTTGGCAAGTCAAACATTTGTTTACCCATTCTGCTACGTCCCTCTTCATGTTGGGCCACCAGTAATATTCCTTCAAATCCCTATACATCTTGGTACTTCCCGGGTGAATGGAATATCTTGAACTATGGCTTTCATCCAAAATCTCATCTTTAAGCTCTTGAATATTCGGAACCCAAATCCGGTAGGAGTACCTCATTATCCCTCTATCATCTTTCTCAGTATGGATCTCCTCTCCAGTCATTGACTCTCTGCCTTTATTCATTATTTTCTCTTGGCACAATCTGATCTTTTCCAATAACTCTGGCTGCATTGAGATCTCAAAAAGTTTTCAGTTCCGGTTCCGGTTACCTTTACTTCTATTTCCATTCTCTCAAAATCCCTTATCAATTCTTCCGAAGTCATTATCATTCTGAGTCTTTCCTTTCTACTAAGGGCATCAGCCACCACATTGGCTTTCCCTGGATGATAGAGAATCTCACAATCATAGTCCTTGATTAGTTCTAACCATCTCCTCTGGCGCATATTGAGCTCTTTCTCCGTAAATATGTACTTGAGGCTCTTATGGTCTGTGAAAATCTCGCACTTCTCTCCATACAAGTAGTGCCTCCAAATTTTTAAGGCAAATACTATTGCCGCGAGCTCAAGGTCATGAGTAGGATATCTAATCTCGTATTCCTTCAGTTGTCTCGATGCATACGCAATCACTTTACCGTGCTGCATAAGCATACACCCTAATCCTTTGTGCGACACGTCACTATATATCACAAAATCTCCTTTTCCTTCCGGCAATGCCAACACCGGGGCCGTTACCAACCTTTTCTTTAATTCTTGAAAACTGTTCTCGTATTTCTCTGTCCATTCAAACTTCTCTGTCTTACGAGTAAGTCATGTCAAAGGGGCTGCGATCTTCGCAAAGTCCTGTACAAATCTACGATAGTAGCCGGCCAATCCTATGAAACTCCTTACCTCTGTGGGTGTGGTTGGCCTTTCCCAATTCGAGACCGCCTCTATCTTGGAGGGGTCGACCAATACTCCTTCTTTATTGATCACATGTCCTAAAAATCGTACTTCATTCCGCCAGAATTCACACTTCGAGAATTTGGCATACAACTGTTCCTCTCTGAGTATTCTTAGAGCTATTCTCAAATGCTCTGCATGTTCTGCCTCAGTCCTTGAGTAGATCAAAATATCATCGATAAAAACTATCACACACTTGTGCAAGTACTTCTTAAATACTCTATTCATTAAGTCCATGAAAGCCACTGGGGCGTTGGTTAATCCAAAGGACATTACCAAGAACTCATAATGCCCATACCTGGTACGGAACGCTGTCTTGGAAATATCTTCGGGTTTAATCTTTAGTTGGTGATATCCAGTTCTCAGGTCGATCTTGGAAAAATAAACAGCATCCTTTAGCTGGTCGAACAGATCGTCTATTCTAGGTAATGGGTACCTGTTCTTTATGGTTAGCTTGTTCAACTCTCGATAGTCGATGCACAGCCTCATGCTCCCATCTTTCTTCCTA
This sequence comes from Apium graveolens, assembly GCF_009905375.1. Taxonomy (NCBI): domain Eukaryota; kingdom Viridiplantae; phylum Streptophyta; class Magnoliopsida; order Apiales; family Apiaceae; genus Apium; species Apium graveolens. Next base: position 20,274,539 of record NC_133656.1, on the reverse strand, counting down.
ACAAATAATACTGGTGCTCCCCACGGAGACACACTGGGTCTTATCATACCCTTATCCAAGAGTTCCTACAATTGGATAGCTAATTCCTTCATTTCTAATGGGGCTAACCGGTAAGGTGCTTTTGAAACTGGCGCCATCCCGGGGGCCAATTCAATAGCAAATTTAATCACTCTATCGGGTGGTAATCTCGGAAGGTCTTGTGGGAATACATCTTCAAATTCGTTGACTACTGGAATATCTTGTAAGTTGGGCACCTCCTTCTGTGTGTCCACCACATAGGCTAGGTAGGCCTCATTTCCTTTTCGTAGCATCCTTCTGGCCTGGGCCATAGTCAAAAATTTCTGCGTCTGCCTCTTTCCTCTAAATATAACTTCTTTCTTCCCTGGGATATTTAACTTAACTTTCTTCCCTTTACAGTCTATCTGAGCATCATTGCTAGATAGCCAGTCCATTCCCAAAATTACATCAAACTCCCCTAATTTAAAAGGAATCAGATCAACACTAAAAGATTGCTCCCCTATGCCTATCTCACAGGCGGGGTGAATCTGGTTAGCAGGAATAATTTCATGATTGGCTATTTCTACTTGTAAGGGTTCTATCAAGGGTTCAGCTTTAAGTCTTAATTTACGCGCAAAGTCCCTTGATATAAAAGATTTAGTTGCTCCCGAATCAAATAAAATGTTTGCACTGATTGAATTTAGAGAAAGGGTACCTGCTATCACATCTGAATCTTTCATAGCATCCTGGACTGTCATGTTGAAAGTCCTTGCAGTAGGTGGCTTATTGGAAGCAGCCTTGCTTGCTCCCGAAGCTGCTGGTTTGTTCATTGGGCATTCCCTCTTCTAATGACCCGGGCGTCCACACTGATGATAAGTGGTGGTTGGGCGGGTAATGGGGGTTGGCGAAGTGCACTTGTCCGAATAGTGACCCTCTCGACCACACTTGAAGCAGATTACCGGCTTTCCTTTACATTCCCCAGAATGCATCCTTCCACAAGTGTTACAGGCTGGAAATAGGGGTCGAGACTGGTTGGAATAGGACATTCTTGACTTCTGGCCACTCTGGCTCACATTCACGCTCATGGGCCGCTTAAACCCAGTGTTCCTTCCCGGTAGGGACACTGCTCCTCGATTAAATCTAGTTAGGAAGCTCCTTCCTGCGGAACCTCCACCCATGCTCATACTTTTCCTCTTTATTCCCTTCTTTTCTCTTTCCTTCTGCATCTGTTCACTTCCAGTTTCTACAATTGTTGCCTTTTGCACCAGAGTGGCATAATCCGTAAGCTCAAGGATTGCCACCCTATTCTGAATCCACGGTTTCAGTCCCTGCTGAAACCTCCTAGCTTTCTTTTCCTCGGTGCTCACAAACTCCGGCACAAACCTTGATAACTCAGTAAATTTCGCTTCGTACTCTGCTACAGACAAGTTATTCTGCTTTAGCTCCAAGAACTTGAGCTCCATCTGGTTTTCCATAAACCTCGGGAAATACTTTCCCAGAAACAACTGACTGAATCTCTCCCAGGTTATAATAGCATCTGTCTCCATGTTTTTCTTGGCCTCCCACCAGTAGTTAGCCTCTCCTTTCAGAAGGTAGGTAGCAAATACAGTCTTCTGTGCCTCATCGGTACTCAGAATCTCAAAGGATTTCTCCATTTCCTTTAACCATGCCCTTGCCTCAACTGGGTCGGCTGATCCGTGGAACTCAGGGGGCTTAAGGGACTTAAAAGCCCTGAAAGAGTTTGCCACAGTATTGTTATTTCCTTGAGGGGGTGGGTTGGGTTGACGTTCCAAGTTCTGCCTTAGGAGTTGCATGAACTGGCCCATGGGATCCATGCCTGGGTTTGGTACTGGTTGCTCAACCTCAGTTTCTCCTTCTTCAGCCTCTATCTCAAATCCCTCAACATCATATATTTCCTCTTCCTCTTCATACAGGGAGTCATCCTGTTCCACATAATCCTCATCTTCCTCTTTACTGTGTTCCTGGTTCCTATCATCCTGGTTATGGCTTCCCTGGTCCTCAGATCCAGGGTTCGCCCTAGTTCCAATCTTTCTTGGTGGCATGATTCTGATAAAAAAAAATTATTGGGAAATTCAACGTTAGGTCACAATCATATACAACATTGTGCCTTGCACAGCTCTTATAATGGGGAGAACGTATATCGTAATTCTATTATTTTATGAAAGTTCTAATATGAAGTGCAGTAATAATAATGATAAAAACAGTGATCTCGTCACTAAGGAACTGAACCGAAGGAAACAAATATATACATAATGCGAGAAATACATAGTTTGATCTGGTCAAAAGTACAACAGTGCTACAGCCATCTGTCCCAAAAGTAATACACAAGAGTCTATCTGTCTAGTCAGAAAAAGGGATGTTATATACAAGTCAACTATCCCGGAAAATTGGCTCTTACTAAGGCCTCGGCTAACTAGACAACTAGACTATTCCATCGTCAGTCCTGAATCACACACCGGAGCGGGTCAGCTCCCATACCCTTTCCATCGCATGAAGGAAGATATAGTCGGCCTGCCGCCTGGAGATCCTACCATGCCTGTCCCCCTGGAGAGATCTGAGTCTCGCTCGGGACGTGAGCTCTATCCCCGTCAGCTCCCTCCTCAAGGATCGGGGTATAGCAGCCCTAGTCTCATATGCTCGGGTACGCCTACCCGCCCTCTCCGCGTCCAACTCCCTCTTGGCCTCATCTAGTCGGGCCTCAGCAACAGCCAATCGGGTCCTCAGTACATCCTGCACATAGCCATGGGCTAACGAAGACTACCTGTGGGCAGGGTCAAGAGGTGGTGAATCCGGAGCCGCTGGGGGTGCCTCCTCGGTATGCCTAGGCTCGGAAGTATGGGTCTCTGAGCTGTCATCATATGGGATCCAAGATAGTGGTGGAGGGGTAGGAGCTCTGACCACCGGAAGTGTGGGTAAAGGGGTACCAGCATACACTACCATAAGTCCAACACGCTCCTCAGCTACTGGGACCTCATCCGGGTCCTCCTCATCTGGAATAGCAATGACCTCTGTCTCTGACTCCTCTGAGGGGTCCTCCTCATCTGAAATTGCAATGACCTCCATCTCTGACTCCTCTGAGGGGTCCTCCTCATCCTCCTCCATCTCAGGCTCCTCCTGATCCTCAACATCTAGCAGTGCCTCATCATGCTCACGCTCGAACATCTCAGGGTCCTCTATCTCAGGCGCCTACACATTAAACGAGCTAAGTTACTATCATGATACTTATAAGAGTTCCCGTAAGGGTTTTAACTGTCAGTACTACTTTAAGTAGTCCGACCATGAACTTGGCAAGAGTTCTTATTATCTTTGTGAGTTTGTTATTATATCGTCGCATCATCTCTGAGGTTTATAACGCTTAGCTCTGATACCATTTTTATAACACCCCCAGATCCGGGGTCAGGGATCCGGGTCGTCACGGTCTTTCTTTCCACAATATCACTTCACTTAATTAATAATAATTAACCTCATGTTGTGACCCCACACTAACACACACCACAACCCGTTATAGTCTCAGAGATGAAATTGAAATAAGTACAAGTCTTTGAATCCACAATTTAAAAGTTATTACAACCCAAAATGATTACTTAATAAGTTTACAATTAATTGCCATTATCTGCCACAAGTTATAATTATACATAATTGATTCTCAAAAGTAGATGGTTTGATCTACAGATAGGTCTACCTCTGCAGCTATAGCAGCTATGACATCAACGGGAAGACGCGGGACGCTTCCCACGCGCTTGCGCTGGGTCTGCTAGAGTCTAGCCATCCTTCCTAATTGTTGTTGTGTGATGAAGAAATAAAGCAAGAGTGAGCCTTACAGCTCGCAAGATAATATATAGTGTAATCAATAATGCAAGTATCTAATAGATAACTTACTGAAAAACTTTATCAAAAGTAAGATAATTACTTACTGGTTATAAGCTTAAAGGAAGATGAAGTTACCAAATACTTCACTATACTTATATCATTTATAAGGCTACTTGAACTACCACTGTTCAAAGTATTATAGGTTTAAAAAAAAAATCCCATAGATGAGACCACAAGTTAAGACTTGAATATATTCAATCTTTGAAATATTATTGAATGAAATAAAGTTACGAGATACTTTATTTAGTTCTGATATATATCCACATATATATCTCTTAAACATTTCCTGGAACCTCTGTTATGTAAAGTATGAACAGAGTTTGAAACATCCAATGAATTTTGGAAAGGAAAAGAATTTTGGCATAAACCAGATATCTTGCTGATCAGGCAAAGATACCAATAAGTAACCTTTTCTACTAGTAGATGGATGAATCCCCCACCGGTCATCACCCTGGCCACATAAGGACCTTGTGCTGGACCGCCACCCGGCCTCTTACGCATTGATGGATTGCCACCCAGCCACTTACACTTTGATAGACCGTACCCCGGCCTGTCGCTTATGCCGACTCAATTAGATGGGCTTACTTCCCGAACATTGGGCAAGTAATCAATTCATTCATCAAAGCAGAAACCTTGTTGCGAATATAAAATACACCACAGAGCCGGATCCCTTAGATTTTTGAGCGAGTATTCAAGTCCCCTTAAAATGGAAGATCTTGAATTAGAAAATAAGTTTTGGGATCCGCTCTACCTTTTAAATTCATTTTGAAGACTCGAAAACATTTTTAAGAATGTTTGTAGTAATACTGATTTATTAAAATAAATCAGTCCCGATATGAAAGAAATATCTGAATATTATTATTTAAATAATATTCCCATAAGAATAATTGAGGTAGAAGTTGGAAAACTTATACTTGAATGAATAGCAAATAATCAAAGATATACTTATACGAAAGTAATATCTTATTTGAATAATCAAAAATAAGTTTGATTATCGAAATATTATTCTTTAATAAAATAAAGAATATTATTAAATAATAAACGGAGTCATAAGTCCTCGAATGAATATTATAAATAATATTCATAAAATAAAACAAAGGAGTCATACATCCTCAAATGAATATTCAAATAATATTCATTAAATAATATAACTGAGTCATAAGCCCTCGAATTAATATTCGAAATAATCTTCAATTAATAAAATAAAAGGAGTCATAAGTCCTCGGATGAATATTCAAGTAATATTCATTAAATAATATAAAGTTATCGAATAAACTTTATTCGATTAATAGTTGTGAAAACTATAACCATATATATATAAATATATAAATATATATAATCTACTCGGGAACCTCGACTCCCGGTTTTAGAAAACGTTTTCACCTTTGGGTCCCTATACTAAGGGTATATGCAAATTACCGCTATCCTCTAGCATAGGTATTATCAACTGAACCAACAGATATATATGGCAAGAATACGAAACAGGCATGCATATATATACCATATCAGCATGCTTCAATATATCGCAACATTTGCTAATTAACCAACATGCATCTATCGCAAGATAATGCATATACAAATATACATCACAACAACAGTATAACAGGTAGAAAACTTGCCGGAGCGACTGGGGGTGATAAAAGGCTCGGGACGAGTCTGGTAACCTGTAATAAACAAGTAAGTTGGAATTAAACCAAAGTCACTTGTAATTCTATACTCTAACCAAATTAGACTCTAACGCTCGCTTTGCGCTTACTGGTTCTCTTAAGTCACTCGAGTGCCCTCGGCTCCACCATTTTTAATAAATTAACCATTACGAGTTTTAAGGCGATTCTTTCGCGAGTGGCTTACCAACTGCCTAACACACTTACCATAATTGTTTCATACATTAATTAACCCTTTTTGGTCTTTAACCTATGTTTCAAAGTAAGGCGAGGGGAAAAGTTTCGTTCGCAAAACGCCGTTACTTGAAACGGTCGTTTCTCCTAAACCGTGTGTCGGAATCGAATGAACTACATATCAAAACGAAGCTTGTAACATGAGCTATCTAAACATGGCAATGGTCAAAATCTAGCAGGGGGTTCTAGGGTCCTAATGTTATGAACAAAAGCAGTCTAAAGTAAATTGGACATTACGACGGCTATGTTTACGCGATTTCCCAAATTTAAACCATTCAAAAACCATCACAATTCAACCTCAACCCATTCATACAACCAAAGTCCATCCTTATCACATCATAACAGCCCCAATCAATTCACTATTAACATTTATACTTATGCCTAAGCTTGAATTTAACTATCAACCCATTTATACCTATTTAACCTTGGACTTTGTGTGGTTCTCATTCAACCACACCTCCTTGCTTCCCATGTCATGTTTGTGTCATGCTATGATGTCATCTTTCCCTCCTTGTCCTCTTCTCATTGGTTGGGTGACATCATTCCCACTAATCTCTTTGATTAACTTCCTAATTGTTTGCCTAATGACCGCTGATCTGTTATACGATTCGCTTAACTTTCGTTTTCGTTTATCGTTTGAGGGATCATACCCGGGATCTTATTACTTAGGTTACCTTAACCTTTCTCTATATATCATATTTCTTTTATGATCCTCTCTTATAATCCTTTAATTTAAATCCTTTTTATCCTGTTACCTTATACTCAAATCTTTCCGTATCTAGTGGATTTCCGGGAAAAATCAAAGTGTTCGGAATTGGGTTCTGGCGATCTTTACATACACTTATATACCATATAGAGTACTAATAAAATCTCAGAATATCCATAACAGAACCCCTACATAGTGTGGCATGAAAAGTTTTCTCATTCAGCTAAAACACTATTCACAAGGGTTACAAAAAGTTCAAAATTTTGGGGGTTATTACACTTGCTGCCACGATCCTTTGAGATTCAGCCCTTCATCGCTTAGATTTGTCCTTCCCCCAAACTACGTCATGTAGAGCAGAGGCTCATTTTTCTGATGTATATTTCCACGGGCTATGAACCACGACAAAACATAAAAAAATCCGCACCGTGCCTCCTCCAATACCTAAGTTTATTATGTTCCAACTTAGGAAAAAACTCGAATCTTATGTAGGGCTGGGGTGACTCCTCCCACGTGGGCTTTGAGCTGATGGGCAACGGATGATAAGCCCTCGGGGGGCGCGAGGCCGAGAAATAGCATGCAAGGAAAGGCGATTCCCCTTCGGACTGCAAGGGAAAAATCGGCCAAAAATATTACTACTTATATGCTATCATTTCAATGTGGCATCGCCCAAAACAAATGTGTTTTGACACCTCAAATCGGCTCCCAAGATAAATAAGCAAAAAAGATTAAGAAAATCAAAATAAAATACTAAAAAAATCAGGAAAAATCCAAATATATTATTTGGAATACTAGAAATTAAGAGCTTCAGTTTGATGGTGGAAGCCTACAAAACAGATGAGCGGAACTCCGAAAAAGGGCATTGTGATTGCTCGAACACCTAGGTTAAAACTGTTGGAACTGGGGAAATTGCTTAAATATCATATATAGGGGTGACCCCGCGCCCCTCTAGTCCATGGTCGCCTAATGGGGCCCCCCAAAGGGGGCCCTTGGGGCTCCCAGTCGAGCGGTAGGGCCCCCTTCAGGGTGATCCCCGTCGAGCGACAAATGGTTCGAATGAATCGCCAAAGGCCCCAAATTCCCCAAAGGACCCGGTGCCTGAAATGCCCCAAAAGGCCCCAAATTCACCAAAGACCCCAATGCCCCAAAGACCCCAATGCCCGAAATGCCCTAAAGGCCCCGAATGCCCCTAATGCCCTAAATGGCCTCATGCTCAGAGCAAAAAGGCACCTATATGAGAACACATACGCACTATGACCCGCCCAAAATGCCCTGCGCGCATGTGTGTTTTGAAGAGAAATCACTCTGTCGCCTGTAACGAGACCAGGGCGCCCAATCGGGGCCTCATCGCCTGGAACGAGACCCCAGCCGCCCAAATGGCGATGATGGAGCAAATTCCCTTTAAAACACGTGCACACACACACACGCGCGCGAGTCATACGTACGCTGCGGTGCGTAGTGCATATGTGACGTATGTGCCTGAGGTGTGACGACCTCAACCCCGGGGTCAGGAGTTGACGTCACCAACAACCATAAAAAAAATATAATATAATCAATTCCATGACTGAATATAAATATGACCCCTTTTTCCAAGATCTTTTCCAGGTTTAAGTATGATTTAGGTTACCACTATTACGACACCCACTTACACAAGCCATTCTGACACAACTAACTTAATACAGCAACTCAATAGACCATCTTTGGTCCAACACCACTACCTCGGAGGAGCCTAACATGGAAGGAACTGGAACTCTGCCCTGACTACCGCGGAAGAATCTCCTAGGCATCTACAATACTTATGTAAAACATTCTGCAAGGGTGAACAATTGCTTGCTTAGCAGTACCACTATATGAATAAAAAATAAAATAGTTTAAGATAAAATAGTGATAGGAAAAGAGATTATAGCTCATTTGTAACCCAGGGTAAACATTCATAAACTGGATATTCAAACTAGCATGCTTTCAATAAAAAATTAACATTAGTTGTGTGCTATGTGTAAATACCAGAGTTAAATCTTAGCATGCTACTTCCTTTCAAACCATTTATCTCAACAAGTTGGTTTGTTAAACGATTTCAAAACTGAATCAAGCAAATCTATTGGACGATCAACGGGTGAAGATAGATCATCAGTCTACCCTCACCGGACAGCGACTAACGGCCATCCAGAATAAAGAATGTGTTCCGGAACTTGGGAAAAGACTAGCTAGGTCTTTCCCCAATGCTAGACTAATCGGTTAAACACAATGCCCAACCCAATTAGCCACTTACGCCTACTCAATTCCAATAGATCAACTGAATTCCCTTTTTGCCGCTTTTCAAAGTTCCACGACATAGGTGGATCAAAACATTCCATGACATAGGTGGATCAAAACATTCTCTTTATCCAGTTTTCAAAATCACTATCACATATCTCTTTTAAAAACAATTCTATCACATCACACTATTCAAAACTTCTTTTCATTTAAATCACGCTTAGAGATAGGTGTTTTCAGAAGTTACTTTTCCCCAAAACAATTTGAAAACAGTGTTTTATAACTACAGGGGATACGTAACTTAAAACATTTCTGTTCCATTACGAAAATAAAACATTTAGCTATTCATACGTACTGAACCATAAAAGAATGGTCAGGGGTAATTTCCTTGCAGAGCTTTACAACTAATACCAATTGACCTTGGACTGACTTGGACGCTCAGCTTTATCGCCTTACAATCAGACTATCTTGGATCCGATTTCAACGTTCGGTTCCTTCTCTTGGAACTTCGCTACGCTTGTCGACTAATCACTAGATTATCTTTTAGTTCGATATCACTTCTGGAGTCCTTCAACTAGAACCTACAGAGTCGAAATACCCTACGTTAAACGTCTAGGTATGCTTGAAATATCCTCGCTAACTACCTACCCATACGATACCATATCCCGACTCATATTTATATATATTATTATAATACAATAACACAATAGCCAGGGTTCACGTTTTTGAGAAATCGGTTTGGTGTTCGGTTTCAGAAAATACGTATACGCATCATTTTACGAAATTAGGGTTACTGGGTTTTGAAAAAACATTCACCACAACATACAACCAAGTTCGTATAAAGTATAAGTATATATATTCACTCAACATCCCGATAATTACCGGATACGCTCCCGTATTTTCGCAGGTCAATTTCCTGGAAATCAGGTAGCATCTCCTTTGTTTATCGGACTACCCGTCGAATATAATCGACATCAAACCAATCAATCACAATGGTATTCCAACTTCACCATTCCCCACTAACAATTACAATTCCAATCACCACCCAGCAAACAAATAATCAATCCAAATAATTCCTGAACTGACCTATTTAACTACTATTAATTTTTATTTCAACTACAATAATATACGAACTTAATTATTTATTTTTAAAATATTAAGACTCAGAATCGCGTCATCACAGTCCATCGTCGGCTCGCCGAGGCTCATCGCCGATGGCGGTAAAATTCGCGGGTACCCGATTAATTCGGGTTTCCGACGCGGATTTCACCGATTAAATTAATATTATTTTTCGCACAAAATATATTTTACTTCAATAATATTAATCGTAACCTCCTGTAAAATAATAAGATTAAATCAGAAATAACCAATCCAAAACCACAGTTAACTGAAGTAAACGATTGCAATCAGAAAATACAACCGGAAAAAGCACAGATGGCAGACCACCATGGCAGCAGCCACATCACCACAACCTCTCGGCTGCACACACACACATAACGCACACACACACTCACACCAACGCACACACACTGTACTACACACACAGCCCGAACAATCGAACAACACACATACCCACCGCAGTCACCTCGCCGGAGAACCGGCAGCGACAGGTGGCCGAAAAGGAACAATCAAGGGGCGGGGAAACTCACCTAAAATAGGAGAATCAGGGAAGCACATGAATAAAAGAAATAAATCAAAAGAGGTAAAGAAAGGAAGAAGACGAGAGAAAGAACAGAGGCCAGAGAGTGAGAGATTTTGGCGAGAGAAATGAGCAAGAGAGACAGGGATAAATTGGGTGAATTAAATTGATAAGCTCATCTATACTTATCCGATTTATTATCCTTCTGACCCTGCAATCTATCGATTAATAACAACGCATGGTTAAACATAACCCGAAATTTGTGAAAAATATCATAAAATTCTTGGGTTAATTGAAAACTAATGAAAGATAATTTTTTTTTATAATTTCAAATTGTTTTTGAAACGCGCATTAAACCCGCATTTTAAAATTAACGGACCGAGGTGAAGTTAAAATGATTTTAGAAAATTACGAAAATATTCTCAAAACATTATAAATATCCCGAAGTTATTAAAACGTATATTTTATAATTTTAAAACAATTTGTGAAGCACAATTTATACTCGCTTTTCAACAATTAACGAAACAAAGCGCGAGTGAAATAAATTCCGAAAATTTTCTAAATAATTTTATAATTCTCAGAATAATTCGAACTTAAATAAATTTGAGTTTCGCAATTTTTGAAGAATTCTGGAATTAAATACGAATTTTACAAATAAATGAAATCATAAAATCATACAGGACTAAATAATTGGTGAAATATGGATTTCTAAATTTTGTAAAATCCCAAAAATAATTATTATAATTATAAAACCATAAAAACAATTTTAGAGACATTCCAATTATTTATGCAAATAAATTTGCATTAAATCTACTTATAAGTGAAAATAATTCAACACAACTCCATAATTAATTACGCGGACAACCCGGTACACAATAAATCACACATAGATAATAATCAAACAACATATAGCGATCAAAACCAATACACATATTTTATTTATTTAATAATTTTCATAATTATACATTTAAATAATACAAAAATACGCGAGTCGTTATCCTTCCCCCCTTAAAAAGATTATGTCCTCGGAATCTAATCTAACTAAATAAGTGAGGATATTTGTCAAGCATATTTGACTCTAACTCTTAAGCAGATCCTTCTGCTCGGACATTCTTCCAAACATACTCACTATAGGAATAAACTTATTTCTGAGGTCTCGTTTTCTATGAACTAGTATCTAGATTGGGTCATACATCTTGTTTTAATTAAATAAAGAATACATTACTTTGACACAAAGACCCAAGACACACTAGGAGTGTGCTGCCGCTATGGAAACAACGCTAACTCATAGAAAAATTATTTACTTTTCTTAATATCTCACACAATCCTGAATTTCTAGGGCTTAGCTTACTTTTATGCTCAAATCTTACTGTTCCTCTTTAAGACAAAACTTCTAGCGATATCAATATTTTAACTTTTAGCTCTCTATCCTTCCGACACGAATCGGCATTCGCCCTTTGTATACCATGAGTTACTTCTAACCTTTCCTAAATCAATATTCTGTACTCATAATCTAATAAACTGATTCAGGATTTAACAATTCCTGTAACTTTTCAATCAATTTAAACTGAGAATGAATTTCATACCGAGGTTTCTTTTCATCTTCGATTGTTCAAACTTCAACCCTCACTCTTTCTGATTCTTTTGTTAACTCTTCAAGGATGTCAATTACATTTACTGGTCTTGCGGGAGTGATCGTTAATAGGAACCCATGATTCATACCTCGGAATCTTAACAAACAGATGCTCCCTTTTCAACCTTCACAGGGAAATTCTTGGGCATTCTATATGGATTCCCTTTTAACTGTCGGTAGCCTGATCTTAGGTATTCCTCTAACACCCAACACGTTCTTTGAATTGAATCATATATGTAATCAATCATATGCAGGGATTACTTATTTCTTTTCATCAATTTCTCTAACTTCTGATAATCAGCACGTAACATCACACATCCATTCTTCTTTTCTATAAACCACATCAGTTCACACACATATTACACCTTGTCTCGTTATCCCTTCATCTCACAATCCTGAAATTTCCCTTAATCGATTACCTGATTCCCATTGGGTCATCCGATACGGGCTTTTGACACCATCCCGATTCTGTAGAATAACTAATAAGAGATTATATCTTATATTCCAAGATTATTCTGGTATGTCATTCGATAAAACCTTTGGGACTTCACTTATTATCTGAATTTCTTCCAACTTAGGTGATTCCTTCTTAATATCCCTTATATGCGCTAGTTACGCCTTATCTTCTTGCTTATGCCCTTGAATACTTATCCTAATATTAGCTTCCATAGATATTATTATATGCTTCTTCTGGTAATCAATTATTGCCCTGGTTCCTTATCAGGGTCTTGAGCAGCTGAAATTTTAATCACATTACAAGTCTTAGCCTTGGCTGGACTACACGTCAAACCTTTTGATGCACTACCTCCAATGCTATCTCGGGAGGTACTTCTACAATTCTTGGCAACATGCCCTACCTTGCCACAGTTGTAACAGACGACTCCTGGATTTTCCACCTTACATTCTGATGCATAATGTCCCTTCTGACTACACCTAAAACATTCAGTATTTGCTTTACACCTTCCACCATGCCTCTTACCGCGTTACATACACTCTGATATAGGCGACTTAACCGAATTGGCCTGATTAGAGCTGGCTGAGGTGGTACTAATCCTGTTTAAAGGAATACTTTTCCCTCTAAATTCTTTATTCTTACTCCTTCCAACCTTTTTCTGAGACTTCTGGCTGGATCCTTCCTGACCTGATGCTTCTTCCATATCATCAATCTTTTGCTTCTTATCTTCTTTTTCTCTAGCGGCTAACTTCTGATCAAATTCAATTACTAAGGTGGCCTGAACTACGGAAGGATACGTCATAAGTTGCAATGCCACTACGAATTTTAGGATTCAGTCCTTGTTGAAACCTCCTTGCCTTCTGAGCTTCAGAGCAAACATAATCTGGTACAAACCTAGCCAACTCTGTGAACTTAGCCTCATACTCAGTTACACTTCTGTCACCTTGCTTCAGTTCTAGAAACTCAATATCCATTTGGTTCCTCACACAGACAGGAAAATACTTTTCCAAAAATAACTCGGTAAACCTAGCCCATGGAACAGGGCATTCTCCTTCTAACGCCCTGGTTGACTCCCACCAATAATTCGCTTCATTTTTTAAGAAATAGCTTGCATAATCAGTCTTAAGATTCTCACTTACTTGAACAAGATTGAAAGCTTTCTCCATCACTTTTAACCGTGCTCCAACAGCTACTGGATTAGGTTCACCTTTAAACTCAGGAGGGTTAACATTCTGAAAGGATTTAAAACTAGCACTTTGGTTCACTCCTTGCTGTTACTGTTGCAACAGTAGTTGCTGCTGCTGAACCTGTTGGATTAACTGCAACTGTTGCTGCTGCTGCTGGCGCAACAAGTCTAGAATTTCATTTATAGTTGGACCCTGCGTAAAACTACTACTATTTTTTTTAGATTGGGTAGCTTTCTTGGGTGGCATTTTCCTGAAATATATAAATGAGTTTATTCAAAATATAACAAAAATATTTGACAAAAGATATCACCGTTTAAACGGTGCACCTGTATCAGGAAAATGCTGCCCAATCACAGTACCCATGTCTTTAATATCGGGGTCCATTTACAAAAGAAATTTAGATTAGCAGCAATAGCAACAATAGCAACAACGACAGTAGCAGAATCAACAACAGTACAGAAAAACTGAAATATAAAGAAACTAATCACCGTAGTATGGCTCCTCATTATAACATCAACTAACTAACTTCCCGTCACTACTTAATTACCATAGCAAAACTAATCTGGCATACAATGAAACTTGGCCGGCTATAATAATCACCAATTACACATAGCCAACTAGTAATTCAAGTCAAGCTTAAGGAATGCTGGATTCCTCTAGGCACCATGGTCCAAATTTCAACCAATCATTCCTCTAAGGATGATTTCTTATCACCCATAAGTGATTCAATAATCACTAAGTTACCTTTCCCGAGGCTATAAATCCATTATTAGACTCCGAACCCTCGCTGCTACCCTTGTTCTTGAATAACAACCTGATATAACACTTTCATTCCTCCTGACAATAAACTTTCGCTTACTTACAATACTAGGATTGTCCAACTAGAGAAGTTACTGACAATCCATTGCCTCGGGACTTCAAATATAATTTCAAAGTCAAAGAATCAATAATACAGGGAGGACAAGAGAAGAAAACATTGGTATGACTGAGAGCAACCATACAAGTACATAAGATGGCCAGTCTTATTACCGTATAGCTCACAACACATACTTCGGTGGCATCCCACCAGACCCTTTTGCCACACAGACAAATGGTCAACTCATATGCATTGTTTGCCCCAATCAACCGATAGAATCTCCGAGAAAAGAAATAATATTTAAATAGAGATTTATAAATAAGGAGGGAGAAAATCTGATTTATAATTAAACCAGCAGAATCCTAAGTGGTTTACTCCGAGTTCTCAACTTTCTCACAGGAAAAGTAAGCAACTTATAGGATAAGAAACAATGATCTGGAAACAAAATGCATTTCAAGGAAGAAGTATAAGGGCTCAAAAATACCACCTCCCGTTCTGATCCACATTCACTATAAAACTTGGCCTTCGTAGTGGCCACTGACTATTATTATACTATCCGAACTCACCAAGGTCACACAATCGGGCCAATAACATTCCTTGACATAGAAAAGACGATATTTAGAAATAACGTTGGTATCTTCTCAACTGACACAACAAGGGCCCGCACAACGCTGAATCCTCGCAATCAGACTCATTTTCTTGAGGGAAAAGCTAGAAATCTCTATCGAACATTACTAATAATACATATACGAAGGAAACGTACTCTAGGTTAGGGCAGTTCCAGTCAATCCTCAATAAACTTCAGGGTTACGCTTCTGAAACCCTTAACTAAACTCATAGACTTGCTCCTCTGTTTGAGTTGCTGACTCACATCTATATATAAACCTTCCTATACTCTTTTGACTCTACTCCTAACCTAAATCAGGGACTCAAACCTATAGCTCTGATACCAACTGTGACAACCTCAACCCCGGGGTCAGGAGTTGACGTCACCAACACCCACACAACAAACATAATATAATCAATTCCTTGACTGAATATAAATACGACCCCTTTTTCCAAGTTCTTTTCCAGGTTTAAGTATGATTTTGGTTATAACTATTACAACACCCACTTACAAAAGCCATTCTGACACAACTAACTTAATACAACAACTCAATAGACCATCTATGGTCCAACACCACTACCTCAAAGGAGCCTGACATGGAAGGAACTGGAACTCTGCCCTGACTACCGCGGAAGAATCTCCTAGGCATATGCAATACATATGTAAAAGATTCTGCAAGGGTGAGCAATTGCTACTCAGCAGTACCACTATATGAATAACAAATAAAACAGTTTATGATAAAATAGTGACAGGAAAAGAGATTATAGCTCATTTGCAACCTAGGGTAAACATTCATAAACTGGATATTCAAACTAGCATGCTTTCAATAAAACAATAACATTAGTCTTGTGCTGTGTGTAAATACCAGAGTTAAATCTTAGCATGCTACTGCCTTTCAAATGATTTATTTTAACAAGTTGGTTTGTTAAACGATTTCAAAACTGAATCAAGCAAATCTATTGGATGTTCAACGGGTGAAGATAGCTGATCAGTCTACCCTCACCGGACAGCGACTAACGGCCATCCAGAATAAAGAATGTGTTCCGGAACATGGGAAAAGACTAGCTACGTCTTTCCTCCAATGCTGGACTAATCGGTTAAATAGAATGCCCAACCCAATTAGCCACTTACGCCTACTCAATTCCAATAGATCAATTGAATTCCCTTTTTGCCGCTTTTCAAAGTTCCACGACATAGGTGGATCAAAACATTCCATGACATAGGTGGATCAAAACATTCTCTTTATCCAGTTTTCAAAATCACTATCACCTATCTCATTTAAAAACCATTCTATCACAGCACACTATTCAAAACTTCTTTTCATTTAAATCATGCTTAGAGATAGGTGTTTTCAGAAGTTACTTTTCCCCAAAACAATTTGAAAACAGTGTTTTATAACTACGGGGGATACGTAACTTAAAACATTTCTGTTCCATTACGAAAATAAAACATTTAGCTATTCATGCGTACTGAACCATAAAAGAATGGTTAGGGATACTTGCCCTGCAGAGCTTTACAACTAATGTCGATTGACCTTGGACTGACTTGGACGCTCAGCTTTATCGCCTTACTATCAGACTATCTTGGATCCGATTTCAACGTTTGAGTCCTTCGCTTGGAACTTCGCTACGCTTATCGACTGATCATTAGATTATCTTTTAGTTCGATATCACTTCTGGAGTCCTTCAACTAGAACCTACAGAGCCGATATACCCTACGTTAGACGTCTAGGTATGCTTGACATATCCTCGCTAACTACCTTCCCATACGATACCATATCCCGACTCGTACTTATATATATTATCATAATACAATAACACAACAATCAGGGTTCACGTTTTCGAGAAATCGGTTTGGTATTCATTTTCAGAAAATACGTATACGCGTCATTTTACGAAATTAGGGTTACTGGGTTTTGACAAAACATTCACCACAACATACAACCAAGATCGTATAAAGTATAAGTATATATATATTCACTCGACATCCCGATAATTACCCGATAGGCTCCCGTATTTTCGCAGGTCAATTTCCCGGAAATCGGGCAGCATCTCCTTTGTTTATCGTACTACCCGTCGAATATAATCTACATCAAACCAATCAATCACAATCTCAGTATAACTTCACCATTCCCAACCAACAATTACAATTACAATCACCACCCAGCAAACAAACAATCAATCCAAATAATTCCCGAACTGAATTATTTAACTAATATTACTTTTTATTTCAACTACAATAATATAAGAACTTAATTATTTATTTTAAAGTATTAGGACTCAGAATTGCATCATCACAGTCCACCATCGGCTCCCCGAGGCTCATCGCCGACGGCGGAAAAATTCGCGGGTACCCGATTAATTCGGGTTTCCGACGCGGATTTCACCGATTAAATTGATATTATTTTTCGCACAAAATATATTTTACTTTACGAATATTAATCGTAACCTCCTGCAAAATAATAAGATTAAATCAGAAATAACCAATCCAAAACCACAACCAACCGAAGTAAACAATTGCAATCAGAAAAAGCACAGATGGCAGACCACCACGGCAGCAACCACATCACCACGGCCTCTCGGCTGCACACATACACACAAAGCACACACACTCACACCAACGCAAACACACTGTACTACACACACAACCCAAACAATCGAACAACACACAGACCCACCGCTGTCACTTCGCCGGAAAACCAGCGACAGGTGGCCGGAAAGGAACAATCAAGGGGTGGGGAAACTCAACTAAAATAGGAGAATCAGGGAAGCACAAGAATAAGAGAAATAAATCAAAAGAGGTAAAGAAAGGAAGAAGACGAGAGAAAGAATAGAGGTCTGAGAGTGAGAGATTTTGCCGAGAGAAATGAGCAAGAGAGACAGGGATAAATTGGGTGAATTGAAATGATAAGCTCATCTGTACTTATCCGATTTATTATCCTTCTCACCCCGCAATCTATCGATTAATAACAACGCACGGTTAAACATAACCCGAAATTTGCGAAAAATATCATAAAATTCTTGGGTTAATTGAAAACTAATGAAATATAATTTTTTTATATATATAATTTCAATTTTTTTTTTGAAACGCGCTTTAAACCCGCATTTTAAAATTAACGGACCGAGGTAAAGTTAAAATGATTTCAGAAAATTACGAAAATAGTCTCAAAATATTATAAATATCCCGAAGTTATTAAAACATAAATTTTGTAATTTTAAAACAATTTGTGAAGCACAATTTATACCTGTTTTTCAACAAATAACGAAACAACGTGCTGGTGAAATTAATCCCAAAACTTTCCTAAATAGTTTTATAATTCTCAGAATAATCCGAACTTAAATAAGTACGAGTTTCGCAATTTTTGAAGAATTCTGGAATTAAATACGGATTTTACAAATAAATGAAATCATAAAATCATACAGGACTAAATAATTGATGAAATATTGATTTCTAAATTTTGTAAAATCCCAAAAATAATTATTGTAATTATAAAACCATAAAAACAATTTTAGAGACATTCCAATTATTTATGCAAATAAATTTGTATTAAATCTACTTATAAGTGAAAACAATTCAACAAAACTTCATAATTAATTACGCGGACAACCCGGTACACAATAAATCACACATAGATAATAATCAAACAACACATAACGATCAAAACTAATACACATATTTTATTTATTTAATAATTTTCATAATTATACATTTAAATAATATAAAAATACGTGAGTCGTTATGTTAGGTGCCTTGGGGCATTGGGATCTTGGGGCTTTGGGCCTTGGATTCGGTGCCTAGGGCGACCGGCGACCAATTCCAAAAGCGAGAGACCGACGACCGATTCCGAACAAAGAGATGTGGGAAGGGTAAAATGGGCGTTAGCCCGTCTGAGCAAACCGGGAGCGACCGATTCGAAACAAAGAGAAGTAGGAAAAGTAAAATGGGCGTCAGCCCATCTGAGCAAATGTGGAGCGACCGGCGACCATTCAAAAAGGGAGTGGGGACCGGGGACCGATTCCAAACCGGTGCGCCGGAGACCGATTCCAAAGAAAGAGAAGGCGGAACTGGGAAAAATGAAATGGGGCCTTAGGGGATAGGTGACTTGGGTCTAAGGAAACGGGGCCTTGGGGTATTAGGAATTGCGTAGGTAGGATAGGTGTTTGGCAACAGCGCCTCGGGGGCATGGGGTGCCCCAGGGCGTCAGGTTCCCTCGGAATTTGCACGATTGCCCTTGCGGCGACTGATTACCGATTACTCCAGTGAGAAAATACGTGTTCAATGTTTTGCTAAAGATTTGGCAAAACACGTCGTTGAATAGTCATTTGTCACTAGAGATTGTGTCGGCGTTAGTTCGAGGCATGCTTTTGTTTTATACGGCGTGCTGGAGTAATTGCATATCCATTCAAAATACAACTAATCAAAGTAGGATGAAATAATGGTATAGTTATGATCAACTTGTAGCCAAAAAGAGCACTATGCAGAGTGCTAGGTATCAAGGTCCTCTAAAAATTCAAAATATTAGGCATTCTTTAATAATAAATAAGTGAACAAAGCTTAGAAATTAAAAAAAGATATATTTTTAAATGTATTTTAAGCAATATATATTAGTAAATATTACAATTTTTGAAATATAATCAAAGGAAAAGGTTTTTTTTATTTTTTAACTAATTTTTCCCATAAATTACTAATAAAAAATTAAAAATATATGTTGATATTCAAAAAATCTGAAAAAATCATGAAAAATCATAAAAAATCCTAATCTTCATTAGCTATCATTTCCAAATGGAATCATAAAAAATAATGAGTTTTGGTATGTCAAATCCCTTCCCGAATTAATTCAGAAAAAAAGATTTTTAAATCAAAATAAAATATTAAAAAAATTTGAAAAAATAGGAAAATATTATTTATAGTACTAGGATTTATAAGCTTTCATTTGGTTAAAAGAGCATCAAAAACTAATGTGTGGAACTCAGAAAAAGGGCATTGTGATTGCTCGAACACCTAGGTCTAAACTGTTGGAATTTGGGAAATTGCTTAAATGTCATATATAGGGAGGGGGGACTCCCCTTCTACTAGGTGCACACGCTGCGGCTGCTGGGGCTGCTGGGGGCGTCGGGGCGCGCTTGGGGCTTCCTCGGGGCTCCTGATCAGCCACTTTGTTGTGGTGATTAAGGTTGCCTCGAGGGTGTTGTGGGAAACTTTCAGATCTTACCTAGCACCGAGCAAGCCAGCTGAAGCCTTTGTCACCGTCAAGCGACATTGGTGCTCGGCGCTGTTCGGAAATGCTTCTCAGGATTCCACGAAGCGCTAGTAAAGGCCCCCACGGATTTGTCCCTTGATTTGACCCGAAAACTTTGATTCGTTGTCCTTTTACTATCGATGGCCCGATGTAAAATGTTCCTAGATAGGGAGGTGGTTTTTGCACATGTGTAGTCGGACGGTGAAACCAAGCGTGCTTGCTTCATTTTCCAAAATAGGTAGATTCTTCTCGGTTTTGAACAAACATAGCTGGTTGGGCGGGGCTAGTATTATGATGCAACTGTTTCGGCCTCAGTATGCCAAGATTGAAGCTTCTCGGTGATCCTGCCAGTAGTCATATGCTTGTCGCAAAGATTAAGCCATGTATGTGTAAGTATAAACTAATTCACACTGTGAAACTGCGAATGGCTCATTAAATCAGTTATAGTTTGTTTGATGGTATCTGCTAATCGGATAACCATAATAATTCTAGAGCTAATACGTGCAACAAACCCCGACTTCTGGAAGGGATGCATTTATTAGATAAAAGGTCGACGCGGGCTCTGCTCGTTGCTTCGATGATTCATGATAACTCGACGGATCGCACGACCCTCGTGTTGGCGACGCATCATTTGAATTTCTACCCCTATCAACTTTTGTCGGTAGGATAGTGGCCTACTACGGTGGTGACGGGTGACAGAGAATTAGGTTTCGATTCTGGAGAGGGAGTTTGAGAAATGGCTACCACATCCAAGGAAGGCAGCAGGCGCGCAAATTACCCAATCCGGACACGGGGAGGTAGTGACAATAAATAACAATACTGGGCTCTTTGAGTCTGGTAATTAGAATGAGTACAATCTAAATCCAATAGCGTATATTCTGTTTTTATCTATCTATAAAATCAATTTAGCAAAAAAAAACTCATAGTTGGACTTTGGGTTAGGTCGGCCGGTCCATCTTTTGGTGTGCATCGGTCGTCTCGTCCCTTCTGTTGGTGATGTGCTCATGTCCTTAATTGGCCGGGTCGTGCCTCCGGCGCTGTTACTTTGAAGAAATTAAAATTCTCAAAGCAAGCCTACTCTCTGTATACATTAGCATGGGATAACATCATAGGATTTCGGTCCTATTACGTTGGCCTTCATGATCGGAGTAATGATTAACAGGGACAGTCGGGGGCATTCGTATTTCATAGTCAGAGGTGAAATTCTTGGATTTATTAAAGACGAACAACTGCGAAAGAATTTGCCAAGGATGTTTTCATTAATCAAGAACGAAAGTTTGGGGCACGAAGAGGATCAGATACCATCCTAGTTTCAACCATAAATGATGCCGACCAGGGATCAGTGGATGTTGCTTTTAGGACTCCACTGGCACCTTATGAGAAATCAAAGTTTTTAGGTTCTGGGGGGAGTATGGTCGCAAGGCTGAAACTTAAAGGAATTTACGGAAGGGCACCACCAGGAGTGGAGCCTGCGGCTTAATCTGACTAAACACGGGGAAACTTACCAGGTCCAGACATAGTAAGGATTGACAGACTGAGACCTCTTTCTTGATTCTATGGGTGGTGGTGCATGGTCGTTCTTAGTTGGTGGAGCGATTTTTTCTGGTTAATTCCGTTAACAAACGAGACCTCAGCCTGCTAACTAGGGGACTACGGCCTTTTAGGCCACAGAAGTTTGAGGCAATAACAGGTCTGTGATGCCATAAGATGTTCTGGGCCGCATGCGCGCTACACTGATGTATTCAACGAGTCTTTAGCCTTGGCCGACAGGCCCGGGAAGTCTTTGAGATTTCATCGTGATGGGGATAGATCATTGCAATTGTTGGTCTTAAACGAGGAATTCCTAGTAAGCGCGAGTCATCAGCTCTTGTTGACTACGTCCCAGCCCTTTGTATACACCGCCCGTCACTCCTACCGATTGAATGGTCCGGTGAAGTGTTCGGATTGCAGTGACGTGTGCGGTTTGCTGCTCGCGACGTCGAATGAAGTCCACTGAACCTTATCATTTAGAGGAAGGAGAATTCGTAACAAGGTTTCCGTAGGTGAACCTGCGGAAGGATCATTGTCGAATCCTACGATAGCAGAATGAACCGCTAACACGTAAACATATTGGGCAAGCGTCGGTGGGCTTCGGTCCACCATTTGTAAAACTTTAGTAGGCGGCCCCTCTTTGGTGGCCACCGGCCTACGAATCATCCGGGCGTGGAATGCGCCAAGGAACTTAAAATTGAATTGTACATTCGCTGTAATAACCCCAATTTTCAGAATTTTCGAAACACTGTTGAATAGTAACTTTTGCTGATGATGCTGATTAAGGAAAATTATCAGACCACACTATATAGGAGTACTGTTATGGAAATTCTAAGATCGTATTAGTATTCCATAAAGTAAATGAGTGTATGTAAAGGTCGTTAGAATTCGAATCCAGACACTTTATTTTTTTCCCGAAAATCCACAAAATACCGAAATAATTGAGTATAAGGTAACATGATAAAAAGGATTTAAATTCAAGGATTATAAGAGAGGATCATAAAAGGAATATAAAATATTGAGAAAGGTTAGGGGAACCCAAGTAATAAGATCCCGGATATGATCCCTCAAACGACGAACGAGAATGAAAGTTAAGCAAACCGTATAACAGATAAGTGGTCATTAGCCAAGTAATTAAGGGTTAATCAAAAAGGTTAGTGGATGATGATGTCATCACATCACAAGGAGAAGCCATGTGTTAAAAGATGACATAAGCATGACAAGGAATTTTGATTTGTTGGTTGATTTATAGCCAAGTAAAACTTACTATGGTAAAAAGCTAATAAATTGCCAAGCCAAAAGAAAAGCAACCAAGGATTTCATTTCACACTTCCCAAAATCAACAAGCAAACTCTCTCTTCTTCCCCCCTTTGTTTTGCTTCGACTTCTTCTTAAAAAAGCAAGGAGAAATTTTTAAAACTCAAGCTACACACCTTAAAAAATTAAGAGGTTTGTTTCCTTAGTTTCCATAATTCATGACTTAGTTATGTTATGAGTTTGAAGCTAAGATTCCAAGGTTTACTAAGCTGATCAATTCATCAAAGTTCTTGATGAATAATGTTTTCAAGAAACTAACTTTGGGTTTTCTTATATTTTCTTCTAGATCCAAGCTTACTAGATGTAACACCCCCAAATCCGGGGTCTGGGATCCGGGTTGTCACGAGTTCCATTTCCCTTAATAAACCCAATCTTAATAAACAATCAACTACTCTGTACTGTGACCCCACAATAAACACACACACCACAAGTTATAGTCTCACAGATGAATATCCAAAAATAACACGAGTCATTTTATTCCAAAATTATATGCCATTACACCTTAAAAGGGTTTCTGAATAGATTTACATTTCTTTGCCATTATTATAATTGATAAAGATACATAAGTCTGGTACATCAAAAGTTGAAAGCCTAGCCTATTGGTAGTTCCTACCTCAGCTACAACGACATCAACGCCTATAGGAAATTGTGGAACGTTTCCTATCCGCTCGCGAATTGGGAGCTTGGTCATGTTCATCTTTTCTATCTGTTGTTGTGTGATGAAAGAAGAAAGCAAGGGTGAACAACAAGCCCACCAAAATAATATGTATAAGGATTAACTATATATGAGCATTCTCATAGTACTCATGAAAGTCTTGGTCAAGAAGAAATGAACCAAGCTGATATCTTAACGCGACTAAGTCGCAAAATATTCAGTATATATGTATATATATTCTTTTCAAAATCTTGGAAGTCCTCTTCCATGCATAATATACACAGAGTTCCAGGTTATAACTGTATAAAACTATCGTTGCAAGGTGATCTCATATATCTAACCTTGTCTCAACGTTTTTTTGTGAAAATCTTTGTCATGCATAAGATAATCATTAACCAGATATAAGTTGAAAAGATGAAGTTACAAGATACTCCAATATACTTATATCTTTTCCGAATACCACTTGAACTACCACCGTTCAAGTTATAATTAGTTTCAAAAGTTCATCACATAGATGAGACTACAAGACAAGATTTGAATAGATTCAATCTTTGAATATTATTATAAATAATGAAGTTACGAGATACTTCATTAAGTCCCGATATATATATACACATATATATATACATTTCATACACTCCTTGAAAACTTCTGTTATGAAAATTATAAACAGAGTTGCAATATCCAATGAATTTGGAAAGGAGAAAACCTTGGCATAAACTTGATATCTTGCTGATCAGGCAAAGATACCAATAAGTAACCTTTTTCTACTAGTAGATGGACGAATTCCCCACTGGTCATCACCCTGGTCGCAATAGGACCTTATGCTGGACTGCCACTCAGCCACTTACGGATTTGATGGACTCCCACTGAGCCACTTACACTTTCATGGACGCCCACTGAGCCCATGTTGCTTGTGCCGACTCAAATAGATAGACTTACTTCCCGAACGTTGCGTAAGTAATCAATTCATTTATCAAAACAACAACCTCGTTGCGAATATAAAATACACCACAGAGCCGGATCCCTTAGATTTTTGAGCGAGTATTCAAGTCCCCTTCAAAAAGGAAGATCTTAAATTTGAAAACGAGTTTTGGGATCCGCTCTAACATTTAAAAATCATTTTAAAGACTCGAAAACACTTTAAAGAGTGTTTGGAGTAATGCTGATTTAATAAAGTAAATCAGTCCCGATATATTAGAAAATATCTGAATATTATTAAATAATATTCCCATAAGGATAATCTCTATATAAATAACTTGAAGTAGAAGTTGTAAAACTTATACTTGAAATGAGTATTAAATAACCAAAGATATACTTATACGAAAGTACTATCTTTATTTGAATAATCAAATATAAGTTTGATTACCGACACCTTATTCTTTAATAAAATAAAGAATATATTTCAGTAAATAATCGGAGTCATAGGTCCTCAAATGAATATTCAAATAATATTTATTAAACAATACAAACTGAGTCATAAGCCCTCGAATGAATATTCAAATAATATTCATTAAATAATATAAACTGAGTCATAAGCCCTCGAATGAATATTCAAATAATATTCAATTAATAAAATAAGCGGAGTCATATGTCCTCGAATGAATATTCAAAATAATATTCATTAATAAAATAAATTTATCGAATAAACCTTATTTGATTCATAGTTTTAAAAACTATTCATATATATATATATATTATACTCGGGAGCCTCGACTCCCGGTTTTAGAAAAAGTTCACCTTTTGATCCCCTATACTAAGGGTATACGCAAATACCGCTTATCTCTAGCATAGGTATTATCAACTGAATCAATAGATATATGCATCAAGAATACGAAACAGGCACGCAAAAATTTGCTAAATAACCATTATGCATCTATCACAAGATAATGCATGTACAAACGTATACATCACAACAACAGTATAACGGATAGAAAACTTGCCTGAGCGACTGGGGGTTATAAATGGCTTGGGACGATTCTGGTAACCTATAAACAACATATAAGTTGGAATTAAACCAAAGTCGCTTAAGAATCTAGACTTTAACCAATTAGACTCTAATGCTTGCTTTTGCGATTAACGATTCACTTACGTCGCTCGAGTACCCTCGGCTCCACCATTTTTAATAAATTAACCATTAAGAATTTTAAAGCAATTCTTTCGCGAGTACCTTACCAACTGCCTAATCCAATTAATATAATTGTTTCATACCCCAATTAGTCATTTAAAGTCCTTAACCAAGGTTTCAAAGTAAGGCGAGGGGTAATGGTTCGGTCGCGAAACACCGTTACTTAAAACGGTCGTTTCTCCTAAACCGTACATCGGATTCAAACGAACCACATATCAAAACGAAGCTCTAACATGAACTATCTAATCATGGCAATGGTAAAAACCTAACAGTGAGTTCACGGGTCCTGATTGTTAAGAACAAAACAGTCTTAAAGTAAATCGGAAATTACGACGGCTATGTTTACGCGATTACCAAATTTTAAACTACTCCAATCAACCACAATCAACCACAAATCAACCCATAACCACCAATACCACCAAACTTAATCCAAACCTTACTAACTCAGTCCATAACCTCATGATTTTTCCAACTTATTCAATCTCAAACAAGAGCTACTAATTATACTTAAGGTTCATCAACCAACAACCAAGATTTATAACCCAAAATCATTATAATTCCATCCAAACTCTAAACATACAAGAATCATGCTCTCATGAACTATAACAAACAAAACCAAACCTAATACTCAAAGTAAAGTTAGGGTTTGGAGGGGTTATACCTTCCTTGGAGAGTGGAGAATCACTTAGGAAGCCTTAAATAACCACTAACTATCTTTACTAAGCTTGGATCTTGAAGAAAACATAAGAAAACACAAAGTTAGTTTCTTGAAAACACTATTCACCAAGAACTTTGATGAATTGATTAGCTATGTTAAACGTGGAATCTTGAGCTTAAACTTATGGCTCATCTTAGTTATGAATTATGGAAGCTAAAGAAACAAACCTCTTGAATTATGAAGGTGTGTAGCTTGATTTTTGAAATTTTCTCCTTTGCTTTTCATGGAAAAGCCGAGAGCAAAGAGTGGGGGAAGAAGAAAATGTTTTTTGTTTTGGTAGCTTTTGATTTTTGTGTTTGTTTTGCTTGGTAATTAGGTTGTTACCATGGTAAATATTGTGTGGCTCACAATCATCCAACAACATACTTGCTTGGTCATGCTTATGTCACCATGTGATGTCACCCTCCCTCCTTTGTCCTCTTCTCATTGGTTTAATGACATCATCCCCACTAATCTCTTTGATTAGCTTTTAATTATTTGGCTAATGATCGCTGATCTGTTATACGGTTCGCTTAACTTTCATTTTCATTTATCGTTTGAGGGATCATACCCGGGATCTTATTACTTAGGTTTCCTTAACCTTTCTCAAAACATTATATTCCTTTTTATGATCCCCTCTTAAAATTCTTGAATTTAAATCCTATTTATCCTGTTACCTTATACTCACTTCTTTCTGTATCTGGTGGATTTCCGGGAAAAATCAAAGTGTTCGGAATTGGATTCTGACGATCTTTACATACACTTATATACCATATAGAGTGCTAATAAAATCTCTGAATATCAATAACAGAACCCCTACATAGTGTGGCATAAAAAGTTTTCTTATTCAACATAATCTGCAAAATCACTATTCATAAGGGGTTCAAAAATTTCCAAAAATTGGGGTTATTACAGTCTCCCCTCCTTAAAAGGATTCGGTCCCGGAATCAGATAGAAAATAAATAGGGATACTCTCTTAGCATTGCACTTTCTAACTCTCGAGTAAATTTTCCCACATTGTTGTCCTACCACCAAACTCTGCCTAGTTTGATAACCCTTCTCCTAAGCACTTGTTCCTTTTCACTCTATAACCCTTCCTGGTTGCTCCATATAGGTTACGTCGGGTTGCATGTCTATGCGCTCATATGCCCCTATTTATCTGGCATCCGAATTACACTTCCTTAACATTGATACGTGGAACACGTTATGAACTTGCTACAGATTCGGGGGTAGGGCTAGCTCGTATGCTAACTTCCCAATATGTTTTAGTATATCCAAGGGTCCGACAAATTGTGGACTTAGCTTTCCTTTCTTTCCGAATCTCATCAATCCTTTCCAAGGGTTTCCAAGGGGATACATTTAAAAACACTAGGTCCCCTACTTTCTATTCTTTGTCCTTTCGTGTCAAATCAACATACTTCTTATGTCCATCTTGGGCTACTACCAGCCGTCCTCTGATTAGATCTATTATATCCTTGGTCCTTTGGACTACTGCGGGTCCGAGCATCTTGCGCTCTACAACTTCATCCTAACATAAGGGAGATCGACATTGTCTTCCCTCAAGGATCTCATAAGGCGACATCTCGATAATGACATATGATCTATTGTCGTAAGAAAACTCAATCCGTGTTAAGTGATCATTCCAATTTCTTTCAAGTCTATTGCACAGACTCTCATTATAGCTTTTAGCATTAGAGCTTTTGCTTCTCAATACCCATTCTTTTCCAGTTCGTAATCGCTACTACCTTCCGGTCCTAATATTATACTGGTTATACTTTTGCTCGTTAGCGTTCTATAACCTTTTAATAACCACATCAACCTTAGTATCACGAATGTGTTCCCATTCCGAATACCACCACAACTTTACTACTCCTTTTTCAGCTGTTTCTATTTCCCAAAGTTTAATCAATCATATAGAAGTAAAGGAATTTGTTGAGAGATCACTATGATCATGAACACTTGTTATATCGCATAGTTAGTACAGAAGGTGGCCAGCCTTTAGTACTTGACAAGCAATTAAACAATAGATGGTATCCTACTAGGCTTCTATCACATAGATAGATTGTCATTCGACAATACCTCCCCTTCTGGAAGGGTTGTTCTTCTCAGCTTACATGAAATGAAAAGAAGAGAAAAGAACGAACTGAAGAGAATTGAATATTCATAAAAAAAAAAATTATTGCCATAAAATATCTGGCTTGGAATCTACCTCTGAACTATAGAGGTTTGTCATAGGAGAACAAAACATATATGTATTTATATCAACATCAAGTATTATAGCATCGCATTTCACATGCCTAAATATTTTTGCTATTCCGTCCATCATTCTATGGACCCATGCTCTTCCTCGAGCTTATACACAATCACCTTTGAAACTCCCTCGATATCGAAAATCGAATCTGGGATCTCATTCTAGACATCATCGTTACTAGAAATCTATGCTTGCACCGCAACCTTCCTCATATAGTAATACGACTCTCTTTTCATAAGAGGGAATAAATATTCAATAGGTAGATACTCTACTTAATTAGTCTATCAGTGATAACTTATACACTACCACGACCCGATTTGTGGTACTCAATCTCAACATCCATTCCAATACAACTCTCACGGTTGTAATCAGCTCATTACTCGCAGAATCATTGCTGCATTACTATGGTCCACCACTGACCTACTGTCGTCATTCACTTTCCATGAAATCTTAATATCTAACCATACGGAGTCCATACATGTCATATAGAATACTTCTAAGGAGTTAACATAATCACCAATCATAATTCATGAAGAACACTCCAAACTCTGACGTACTTTCATGACATGAAGTAGATAAAATTGCAGAAGAGTTTCAGTCAAAGCAATGATAGCAGGTTAATACCATTCTTAATCGTATACCTTAAATAGAAGACTTAACTCAAGGGTTCGTCTAGTCCTTTTTGAAACATGGTCCTGGCTTATCTCAAGATAGTATCTTCTGAGATAGATAGCCCGCTCATGGCGATCACACGAATTAAACCTTTACTGTAATAACCCCAATTTTTGAGAAATTTTGAAACCCTTATGAATAGTGTTTTTGCTGAACGAGAAAACTTTTCATGCCACGCTATGTAGGGGTTCTGTTATTGATCTTATGGGATATTATTAGTACTCTATGAAGTATATAAGTGTATGTAAAGATCGTCAGAATCCAATTCCGAACACTTTGATTTTTCCCGGAAATCCACAAGATACGGAGAGAATTGAGTATAAGGTAACAGGATAAAAAGGATTGAAATTAAAGGATTATAGGAGAGGATCATAAAAGGAATATAATATATTGAGAAAGGTTAAGGGAACCTAAGTAATAAGATCCCGGGTATGATCCCTCAAACGATAAACGAGAACGAAAGTTAAGCGAACCGTATAACAGATCAGCGGTCATTAGGCAAACGATTAGGAAGTTAATCAAAGGGATTAGTGGGAATGATGTCATCCAACCAATAGAAAGAGGACAAGGAAGGAAGGATGACATCATGTGGATGAGATAAGCATGACATGGGAAGGAGGAGGTGTGGTGGCTTTGTAACCACACAAATCCAAGGGCAAGAAGGTACTTTACTAAATCAAAAACAAAACCAAATCAACCAACCAAAAGATCAAGACAAGGCAAAACACAAAAATTCTTCTTCTTCTTCATGAAGCTCTCGGGTTCTCTTTTTAAAAAATGGAAGTTCAAGCTCCTCCACTTATTATTTAGCAAGGTAATTATCTAAGCTTCCCCATGGATAGTTACATACTTCCTATAAGTTTAAGCTTCTAAATCCAAGCCAATCTTTTTCTATAAATCATCAAAGAAGATGGTGAATAGTGTTTTCAAGAACTAAAATTTGTGTTCTTGAAGTTTTGTTTAGATTAAGCTTGGATAAGGGCTTTAAAGATGATTCCAAGCCATCCCCTTGATTCTCCACTCTCCAAGGAAGGTATAATCTCTTGACCAAGCTTTGTTATTGAAAGTCAAGAGCATAAAATGAGTATTAGAGTTCATGAGAGGCTTGATGATTGTGTATGTAGAGATTAATGGGTTTTGGGTTGTTTTTGAAGTTGTAAATCTTGGTTGTTGATTAATAAACTTAAGTGTAGTTTAAATTCATGATAAAGAATAGTATAAATGGTTAATGTGGATTTGTTGGGATTGTTATGATGTGATAAGGATGGATGTTTGTTGTATGATGGATTTGAGGTTGGATTTGGGGTTGATTTGGAATGGGTTTGAATGGTTTAAAAATATTGGAAATCGCGTAAACATAGCCGTCGTAACGTCCGATTTTCTTTGGACTGTTTTTGTGCATAGCATTAGGACCCGAGAACCCCCTGCTAGATTATGACCACTGCCATGTTTAGATAGCTCATGTTACGAGCTTCGTGTTGATATGTAGTTCGTTCGATTCCGATTTACGGTTTAGGAGAAACGACCGTTTCAAGTAACGGCGTTTCGCGAACGAAACTTTTTCCCCTCGCCTTACTTTGAAATGTAGGTTAAAGACCAAAAAGGGTTAATTAATACATGAAACATTTATGGTAAGTGTTTTAGGCAGTTGGTAAGTCACTCGCGAAGGAATCGCTTTAAAACTCGTAAAGGTTAAATTATTAAAAATGGTGGAGCCGAGGGTACCCGAGTGACTTAAGCGAATCAGTGAGCGCAAAACAAGCGTTAGAGTCTAAGTTAGTTAAAGTATAGATTTACAAGTGACTTTGGTTTAATTCCAACTTACTTGTTGTTTATAGGTTACCAGACTCGTCCCGAGCCATTCGTAACCCCCAGTCGCTCAGGCAAGTTTTCTACCCGTTATACTGTTGTTGTGATGTATATATGTATATGCATTATCTTGCGATAGATGCATGATGTTTATATTAGCAAATGTTGCAATATATTGAAGCATGCTGCTATGGTATATATATGCATGCCTGTTTCATATTCTTTCAATATATATCTGTTGGTTCAGTTGATAATACCTATGCTAGAGGATAGCGGTAACTTGCATATACCCTTAGTATAGGGACCCAAAGGTGAAAATATTTTCTAAAACCGGGAGTCGAGGATCCCGAGTAGAGTTTATATGGATATGGATATATATATATATATATATATATATATATATATGGTTATAGTTTTTCCAAACTATTAATCGAATAAGGTTTATTCGATAACTTTAAACTTTATTTTATTATCGAGTATTATTTCGAATATTATTCGAAGGCGTATGACCACTTTATACTTAATGAATATTATTTTGAATATTCATTCGAGGACTTATGACTCTTTTATATTATTTAATGAATATTATTTTGAATATTCATTCGAGGACTTATGACTCTTTTTATTATTTAATGAATATTATTTATAATATTCATTCGAGGTATTATGACTCAGCTTATTTTATTTATTGAATATTATTTGAATATTCATTTGAGGATCTATGACTCCGATTATTTGCTGAGATATATTCTTTATTTTATTAAAGAATAAGATGTCGATAATCAAACTTATTTTCGATTATTCAAATAAAGATAATACTTTCATATAAGTATATCTTTGGTTGTTTAATACTCGTTTCAAGTATAAATTTTAATACTTCTACTTCAATTATTTTTATAAAGGCTATTCTTTATGGGAATATTATTTAATTAATAATATTCAGATATTTTCTAATATTCTGGGGACTGATTTACTTCATTAAATCAGCCTTACTCCAAACACTCTTTAAAGTGTTTTCGAGTCTTCAAAATGATTTTTAAAAGTCAGAGCGGATCCCAAAACTCATTTTTATATTTAAGATCTTCCTTTTTAAAGGGGATTTAAATACTCGCTCAAAACCTGGGAAATCCGGCTCTGTGGTGTATTTACATTCGCAACAAGGTTGCAGATTTGGTAAATGAATTGATTACTTGCCCAACGTTCGGGAAGTAAGCCCCTCTCATTGAGTCGGCATAAGCGACAGGCCGAGGTACGGTCTATTATTGTGTAAATGGCTCAGTGGGAGTCCATCAAATGCATAAGTGGCTGAGTGGCAGTCCAGCATAGGTCTTAATTATGACCAGGGTGATGACCAGTGGGGAATTCGTCCATCTACTAGTAGAAAAGGTTACTTATTGGTATCTTTGCCTGATCAGCGAGATATCGGGTTTATGCCAAAATTCTTTTCCTTTCCAAAATTCATTGGATGTTTCGAACTCTGTTCATACTTCACATAACAGAGGTTCCAGGAAATGTTTAAAGGGATATATATATGTGGTTATATATATATCGGGACTAAATAAAGTATCTCATAACTTTTTCATTCAATAATCTTTCAAAGATTGAATCTATTCAAGTCTTATCTTGTGGTCTCATCAGTGGGATGAACTTTTGAAATTGATTGACTTGAACGGTGGTAGTTCAAGTAGTATTGGGAATGATATAAATGTAGTGAAGTATTTGGTAACTTCATCTTTAGAACTTATATCTAATTAATAATTGTCTTATGAATGACAAAGATTTTCAGAAAAACGTTGAGACAAGGTTAGATATATGAGATCACCTTGCAATGATATATTTTTTTTATATACAGTTATACACTGGGACTTTGTGTATATTATGCATGGAAGCGGACTTCCAATATTTTGAAAAGTATATATGTATATATATATACTGAATATTTTGCGACTTCATCGCATTAAGTGATCAACTTGGTTCATTTCTTTTGACCAAGACTTTAATGAGTATTATGAATAGACTCATATACTGTAAATAATTATGCATATTATTTTGGTGGGCTTGCTGCTCACCCTTGCTTTCTTCTTTCATCACACAACAACAGTTAGGAAAGATGACCAGACTCCAGCAGACCCAGCGCAAGCGCGTGGAAAGCGTTCCGCGTCTTCCCGTTGATGTCATAGCTGCTATAGCTGCAGAGGTAGATCTATTGTAGATTAGACCATTTGCTTTTGAGAATCAATTATGTATAATTATAACTTGTGGCAGATAATGGCAATTAACTGTAAATTTATCAAGTAATCGTTTTGGGTTGTAATAACTTTTAAATTGTGGATTCAAAGACTTGTACTTATTTGAATTTCATCTCTGAGACTATAACGGGTTGTGGTGTATGTTAGTGTGGGGTCACAGCATAAGGTTGGTTATTATTAATTAAGTGAAGTGATATTGTGGAAAGAAAGACCGTGACGACCCGGATCCCCGACCCCGGATCTGGGGGTGTTACAGAAATGGTATCAGAGCTAAGCGTTATAAACCTCAGAGATGATGGGACGTTAAGATAATAAGTTCACTAAGATAATAAGAACTCTTGCCAAGTTCATAGTCGGACTACCTAACGTAGTACTGACAGTTAAAACCCTTATGGGAACCCTTATAAATGTAGCGATAGAAGCGTAGTTCGTTATCGTATATGGTAGCGGGACTCCGAACCCTGAAGTTGAGGAACATCAACGCGATGATGTTTTATTACTAATTGGAGATCAGATTGTGGATCCAATAGAGCGTCCTAATGCAGGACCGGATGATGTTGATATTGAGGATGTAGCGGTTGAGGATGTTGTCCTAGAAGGGATTGTTGCTGAGGAGGATCCTGTGGAGGATCCTGACAAGAATGAATAAAGGACCACTGATGAATTGATGACCATGGTTAGGTCGACTACCAGAGGTAGGATTGGTCGGTCACTACCAGAGGTTCGTTCAAGTTTGTAAAGACAGTAGCCCCTTTAACGCGGCTTACTCATAAGACTGAGAAGTTCGAATAGGCAGAGAAATACGAGAACAACTTTTAAGAACTGAAGCAAAGGTTGGTGACGGCCCCTATGTTGGCGTTGCCGGAGGGAAAAAGGAGATTTTGTGATTTGTAAGTGACGCTTCGCATAAGGAATTAGGGTGCTTCTTAGCACAGCAAGATAATCGCGTCTGCGTCAAGACAATTAAGGTAATATGAAATTTGATATCACCGCCCATGAGCTTAGGCTCGTGGCAATAGTTTTACCCTAAAGATTGGAGGCACTACTTGTATGGAGAGAAGTGCAAGATTTACACAAACCATAGGAGCTCTAGTACCTTTTTACGTAGAAAGAGCTCAATATATGCCAGAGGAGGCAGTTAGAGCTAATCAAGAATAATGATTGGGAGATTCTTTATCATTCGGGGAAAGCCAATATGGTGGCTGATGCCCTTAGTAAAAAGGAGAGACTCAAGATGATAATGTCTTTTGGAGAGTTTATAAGAGATTTTGAGAAAATGGAAATAAAAGTGAAGGTAACCGGAGCCGGTACCGAAAAGCTGTTTGAGATTGCAATACAGCCCGAATTATTGGAAAAGATCATATTGTGCCAGAAAAAGTTATGAATGAAGGCAGAGAGCCAACAATTAGATAAAAGATTAATATCGAGAAAGATGGTAAGGGAATAATGAGGTATTCCTATAGAATTTGGGGTTCCAAATGTTTAAGAGCTTAAGGATGAAATCTTAGATGAAAGCTAGTTTGAGGAATAAGAGTTAGAGCAAACCCTGAATGTGATAGTTAGGGAGGACGCCATCAAGATAGAAGGAACCCATAACATAATAAAGTGGAAAATGAGGATTTTAACGTACAAGATAACCCCAAGTATGGGAGAAGGATGAAACATTCCATACTAAGGAAATGGAAAGTCGAGTAAGGAAAGGAGATCCGAGACGGTACTCCAATATGGCAATTCATGGACCTGTCTAAAGAGAACTTAGACTATTATCCCCAACCACCACCCTGAGGGGACAATGCGGCAGGAAATTATTTCATGACCTTTAAAGCGTTAAGCTCTCAGAGTTCCAAGGAACAAGTTGACCTAGTCGAGGCAAGAGCCTGGCTAAAGGAAATATAGGAATCAATTGAGATTCTAAATGATTGACGAACCACAAAGGACTGTTTTTGTCACTTACCCTCCTAAGAGAGAGGCCACCCGCTGGTGAAAGACCAAGAAAGGTACGGAGCCAGAGGTTATGATAAACTGATTAAAGTTCAGCCAATTGTTTTCGGGAAAGTAATTCCCAAGGTTATGGAGAGAGTGTAAAAGCTTTAGAGCCAGAACAAAGGCAGACGAGTATGATGAATTGTGAATTTAAGTTGTAAAAGTTGTTAAGATTCGTTCTAAGGACACGAATCCGGAATGACGGGATGTTTGAAATCAATGCTTATGTTGTGTTGGTTCATGAAATAATGATAAGAGAAAGGGAAATAAAAAGGGACTGAAGTGGAAAGGGATATAAAGGCAAAAGAGTTTGAGGTATGATAAGGGAGTCGGGTATGAGGAAACCCTAAAGACTCATAGCAATAGAAATAGAAAAGTATGTAATCGTCAGGATGATGATGATCCACCATGAGTTAAAATTGATGGTTGAAGGCATAAGAGATACATATATTGTACCCCCTTTAAGTTGGGAGGATTCGAGGAAACCTTGAGATAGTTCGAAGGATAAATATTGAGACACGGATAGACTGAGGAGACAAGAAAGTAAGAAATCAGGAAAAAAAAAAAAATTTGGATGAAGGAAGTGACCTTCAATAATGTGAAATGTAAGACCGGTGGCTCGATACCCAGAAAGGGAGACGCCAGGTATGAGAGATATCCCAACATTGAGATGACTGTGGAGATAAACAACAAAAGTAAATAAGGAATTATTAAGAAGAGGTTCACGTTGAACATGACCAATATCTTCCAGAACATCCATGTTATCATTACCAAATCAGGAAAGAAAAGCGGATGACCATTGTTATCTTTTGGAGGCCATATGGATTGACCTCAATTTGAATAAGGATGTTATTATGAAGTTAGGTATAGACTATCGAGGTGGGAATGATTGAATAGGACACCCTTATCAGGGATATATGACTTGGGTTATCCATAGAAGGATGCAGGTACCTTTTAAAGGTGGAATTAAGGATAGAACATTGGTAACTTAAAATGAATCCTAGGGGACTGCATAAAGGTTGGCATGTCACCCTTAATAGGGACAGTATGAGTTTTGACAGGATGAATTGGAAAGGATTAAGGTAATAACAACCTTTAAGAATCAGTGGAGAATTTTTTTTCAGAAGTATATAGACAATGGTTCTAGTAGTAGTAAATGGTATTTTGATATGCCCTGTATCTAAGGAATACAGGAGGAACGATTCAAGGATAACCCTAGAGGTTTTATAAGGAAAAAGGTAATATTCAAAATTCTCAAGAATAGAAATGTTGATAAAGGAAATATGACGTAATTATATTGATGCCAAGTGAGGCACGTGTTAAACCACGAGAAGGTATGGATCGAACCAGTAATGGTCGAAATTGTTCAGGGCAATTAGGACTTAAGATAGAAGATGCTCTAAGTATAATTGAGAGTCAGTCATGACAGTGATTAACCTCTAAAGACTGAGGCAATAACTTATGGAAAAATGGTGATTTTTTTTTTTACTCATCAGATTTTAAGGAAAACATCTTTACATAAGCTGTGATTGAAATGAGGTAGAAAATTATTTGGAGGTGGTTAAAATGACATTGACTATAAGGAAATTGTACTATCAGGAAAGGCCAAAGAGGTGGCCGACACTTTAAAGGTAAGTGGATAATTATAGGCGCGTGTGCCAAAAGAATACAGTGATGATGGTAAAAAAAAAATGTGTGAAGGTTGAATTATGGTTTGGAAGATTGACATTCCTTCTGATGACTGTGCAATACCCAACCGTAATAGTAGCGGGTAAAGGTTTAATTCGTGTAATCTCCATGAACGGGCTATCTATCTTAGAAGGTCCTATCTTGAGATAAGCCAGGACCATGTTTCAAAAAGGACTAGATGAACCCTTGAGTTAAGTCTTCTATTTAAGGCATATGATTAAGAATGGTATTAACCTGCTATCATTGCTTTGATTGAAACTCTTCTGCAATTTTATCTGCTTCATGTCATGAAAGTACGTCAGAGTTTGGAGTGTTCTTCATGAATTGTGATTGGTGGTTATGTTAACTCCTTAGGAGAATTAGATACGAGATGTATGGACTCCGTATGGTTAGCTATTAAGACTTCATGGAAATGAATGACTACAGTAGGTCAGTGGTGGACCATAGTAAGGCAGCAATGATTCTGCGAGTAATGAGCTGATTACAACCGTGAGGGTTGTATTGGAATGGGTGTTGAGATTGAGTATCACTAATCGGGTCGTGGTAGTGTATAAGTTATCATTGATAG
The DNA here is from genome assembly GCF_009905375.1 of Apium graveolens. Classification (NCBI taxonomy): domain Eukaryota; kingdom Viridiplantae; phylum Streptophyta; class Magnoliopsida; order Apiales; family Apiaceae; genus Apium; species Apium graveolens. The sequence goes on along the minus strand of NC_133656.1, from coordinate 20,236,634 downwards.
ACTAATTAAGTAGAGTATCTACCTAGTGAATTATTATTCTTTCTTATCAATAGAGAGTCGTATTATTATACGAGGAAGGTTGCGGTGCAAGCATAAGAATTCTAGTAACGATGATGTCTAGAATGAGATCCCAGGTTCGATTTTCTATGTCGAGGGAGTTTCAAAGGTAATTGTGTATAAGCTCGAGGAAGGGCATGGGTCCATAGAATGATGGACGGGTTAGCGAAAATATTTAGGCACGTGAAATACGATGCTATAATACTTGATGCTGATATAAATACGTCTATGTTTTGTTCTCCTATGACAAACCTCTATAATTCAGAGGTAGGTTCCAAGCCAGATATTTTGTGGCAGTATATATATATATATATTTTTTTATATATATACAATTCTCTTCAGTTCGTTCTTTTCTCTTCTTTTCATTTCATGTAATCTGAGAAGAACAACCCTTCCAGAAGGGGAGGTATTGCCGAATGACTATCTATCTGTGTGATAAAAGCCTAGTAGGATACCATCTATTGTTTAATTGCTTGTCAAGTACTAAAGGCTGGCCACCTTCTGTACTAACTATGCGATATAACAAGTGTTCATGATCTTAGTGATCTCTCAACAAATTCCTTTACTTCTATTTGATTGATCAAATTTTGGAAAATAGAAACAACTGAAAAAGGAGTAATAAAGTGGTGGTAGTATGCAGAATGGGAACACATTTGTGATACTAAGGTTGACGTGGTTATTAAAAGGTTATAGAACGCTAACGAGCAAAAGTATAACCAGTATAATATTAGGAACGGAAGGTAGTAGCGATTACGAACTGGAAAAGAATGGGTATTGAGAAGCAGAAGCTCTAATGATAAAAGTTATAATGAGAGTCTGTGCAATAGACTTGAAAGAATTTGGAATGATCACTTAATTCGGATTGAGTTATCTTACGACAATAGATCATATGTCATTATCGAGATGTCGCCTTATGAGATCCTTGAGGGAAGACAATTTCGATCTCCCTTATGTTAGGATGAAGTTGTAGGGCGCAAGATGCTCGGACCCGCAGTAGTCCAAAGGACCAAGGATATGATAGATCTAATCAGAGGACGGCTGGTAGTAGCCCAAGATGGACATGATAAGTATGTTGATTTGACACGAAAGGATAAAGAGTATGAAATAGGGGACCTAGTAATGTTATAGGTATCCCTTGGAAAGGATTGATGAGGTTCGGAAAGGAAGGAAAGTTAAGTCTACAATTTGTTGGACCCTTGGATATATTAAGACGTTTGGGAAGTTAGCATATGAGCTAGCCCTAACCCCGAACATGTAGCAGGTCGTATCGTGTTTCACGTATCAACGTTAAGGAAGTGTAATTCGGATGCCAGTCAAATAGGGGCATATGAGCGCATAGATATGCAACCCGACGTAACCTATATGGAGCAACTAGAAAGGGTTATAGATCGAAAAGGGACAAGTGCTTAGGAGAAGGGTTATCAAACTAGTCAGAGTTTGATGGTAGAACCACAATGTGGGAAAATTGACTCGAGAGTTAGAAAGTGCAATGCTAAGAAAGTATCCCCATTTGTTTTCTATCTGATTCCGGGACGGAATCCTTTTAAGGAGGGGAGACTGTAATAACCCCAATTTTTGAGAAATTTTGAAACCCTTATGAATAGTGTTTTTGCTGAACGAGAAAACTTTTCATGCCACGCTATGTAGGGGTTCTGTTATTGATCTTATGGGATATTATTAGTACTCTATGAAGTATATAAGTGTATGTAAAGATCGTCAGAATCCAATTCCGAACACTTTGATTTTTCCCGGAAATCCACAAGATACGGAGAGAATTGAGTATAAGGTAACAGGATAAAAAGGATTGAAATTAAAGGATTATAGGAGAGGATCATAAAAGGAATATAATATATTGAGAAAGGTTAAGGGAACCTAAGTAATAAGATCCCGGGTATGATCCCTCAAACGATAAACGAGATCGAAAGTTAAGCGAACCGTATAACAGATCAGCGGTCATTAGGCAAACGATTAGGAAGTTAATCAAAGGGATTAGTGGGAATGATGTCATCCAACCAATAGAAAGAGGACAAGGAAGGAAGGATGACATCATGTGGATGAGATAAGCATGACATGGGAAGGAGGAGGTGTGGTGGCTTTGTAACCACACAAATCCAAGGGCAAGAAGGTACTTTACTAAATCAAAAACAAAACCAAATCAACCAACCAAAAGATCAAGACAAGGCAAAACACAAAAATTCTTCTTCTTCTTCATGAAGCTCTCGGGTTCTCTTTTTAAAAAATGGAAGTTCAAGCTCCTCCACTTATTATTTAGCAAGGTAATTATCTAAGCTTCCCCATGGATAGTTACATACTTCCTATAAGTTTAAGCTTCTAAATCCAAGCCAATCTTTTTCTATAAATCATCAAAGAAGATGGTGAATAGTGTTTTCAAGAACTAAAATTTGTGTTCTTGAAGTTTTGTTTAGATTAAGCTTGGATAAGGGCTTTAAAGATGATTCCAAGCCATCCCCTTGATTCTCCACTCTCCAAGGAAGGTATAATCTCTTGACCAAGCTTTGTTATTGAAAGTCAAGAGCATAAAATGAGTATTAGAGTTCATGAGAGGCTTGATGATTGTGTATGTAGAGATTAATGGGTTTTGGGTTGTTTTTGAAGTTGTAAATCTTGGTTGTTGATTAATGAACTTAAGTGTAGTTTAAATTCATGATAAAGAATAGTATAAATGGTTAATGTGGATTTGTTGGGATTGTTATGATGTGATAAGGATGGATGTTTGTTGTATGATGGATTTGAGGTTGGATTTGGGGTTGATTTGGAATGGGTTTGAATGGTTTAAAAATATTGGAAATCGCGTAAACATAGCCGTCGTAACGTCCGATTTTCTTTGGACTGTTTTTGTGCATAGCATTAGGACCCGAGAACCCCCTGCTAGATTATGACCACTGCCATGTTTAGATAGCTCATGTTACGAGCTTCGTGTTGATATGTAGTTCGTTCGATTCCGATTTACGGTTTAGGAGAAACGACCGTTTCAAGTAACGGCGTTTCGCGAACGAAACTTTTTCCCCTCGCCTTACTTTGAAATGTAGGTTAAAGACCAAAAAGGGTTAATTAATACATGAAACATTTATGGTAAGTGTTTTAGGCAGTTGGTAAGTCACTCGCGAAGGAATCGCTTTAAAACTCGTAAAGGTTAAATTATTAAAAATGGTGGAGCCGAGGGTACCCGAGTGACTTAAGCGAATCAGTGAGCGCAAAACAAGCGTTAGAGTCTAAGTTAGTTAAAGTATAGATTTACAAGTGACTTTGGTTTAATTCCAACTTACTTGTTGTTTATAGGTTACCAGACTCGTCCCGAGCCATTCGTAACCCCCAGTCGCTCAGGCAAGTTTTCTACCCGTTATACTGTTGTTGTGATGTATATATGTATATGCATTATCTTGCGATAGATGCATGATGTTTATATTAGCAAATGTTGCAATATATTGAAGCATGCTGCTATGGTATATATATGCATGCCTGTTTCATATTCTTTCAATATATATCTGTTGGTTCAGTTGATAATACCTATGCTAGAGGATAGCGGTAACTTGCATATACCCTTAGTATAGGGACCCAAAGGTGAAAATATTTTCTAAAACCGGGAGTCGAGGATCCCGAGTAGAGTTTATATGGATATGGATATATATATATATATATATATATATATATTTATATATATATATGGTTATAGTTTTTCCAAACTATTAATCGAATAAGGTTTATTCGATAACTTTAAACTTTATTTTATTATCGAGTATTATTTCGAATATTATTCGAAGGCGTATGACCACTTTATAGTTAATGAATATTATTTTGAATATTCATTCGAGGACTTATGACTCTTTTATATTATTTAATGAATATTATTTTGAATATTCATTCGAGGACTTATGACTCTTTTTATTATTTAATGAATATTATTTATAATATTCATTCGAGGTATTATGACTCAGCTTATTTTATTTATTGAATATTATTTGAATATTCATTTGAGGATCTATGACTCCGATTATTTGCTGAGATATATTCTTTATTTTATTAAAGAATAAGATGTCGATAATCAAACTTATTTTCGATTATTCAAATAAAGATAATACTTTCATATAAGTATATCTTTGGTTGTTTAATACTCGTTTCAAGTATAAATTTTAATACTTCTACTTCAATTATTTTTATAAAGGCTATTCTTTATGGGAATATTATTTAATTAATAATATTTAGATATTTTCTAATATTCTGGGGACTGATTTACTTCATTAAATCAGCCTTACTCCAAACACTCTTTAAAGTGTTTTCGAGTCTTCAAAATGATTTTTAAAAGTCAGAGCGGATCCCAAAACTCATTTTTATATTTAAGATCTTCCTTTTTAAAGGGGATTTAAATACTCGCTCAAAACCTGGGAAATCCGGCTCTGTGGTGTATTTACATTCGCAACAAGGTTGCAGATTTGGTAAATGAATTGATTACTTGCCCAACGTTCGGGAAGTAAGCCCCTCTCATTGAGTCGGCATAAGCGACAGGCCGAGGTACGGTCTATTATTGTGTAAGTGGCTCAGTGGGAGTCCATCAAATGCATAAGTGGCTGAGTGGCAGTCCAGCATAGGTCTTAATTATGACCAGGGTGATGACCAGTGGGGAATTCGTCCATCTACTAGTAGAAAAGGTTACTTATTGGTATCTTTGCCTGATCAGCGAGATATCGGGTTTATGCCAAAATTCTTTTCCTTTCCAAAATTCATTGGATGTTTCGAACTCTGTTCATACTTCACATAACAGAGGTTCCAGGAAATGTTTAAAGGGATATATATATGTGGTTATATATATATCGGGACTAAATAAAGTATCTCATAACTTTTTCATTCAATAATCTTTCAAAGATTGAATCTATTCAAGTCTTATCTTGTGGTCTCATCAGTGGGATGAACTTTTGAAATTGATTAACTTGAACGGTGGTAGTTCAAGTAGTATTGGGAATGATATAAATGTAGTGAAGTATTTGGTAACTTCATCTTTAGAACTTATATCTAATTAATAATTGTCTTATGAATGACAAAGATTTTCAGAAAAACGTTGAGACAAGGTTAGATATATGAGATCACCTTGCAACGATATATTTTTTTTATATACAGTTATACACTGGGACTTTGTGTATATTATGCATGGAAGCGGACTTCCAATATTTTGAAAAGTATATATGTATATATATATATACTGAATATTTTGCGACTTCATCGCATTAAGTGATCAACTTGGTTCATTTCTTTTGACCAAGACTTTAATGAGTATTATGAATAGACTCATATACTGTAAATAATTATGCATATTATTTTGGTGGGCTTGCTTCTCACCCTTGCTTTCTTCTTTCATCACACAACAACAGTTAGGAAAGATGACCAGACTCCAGCAGACCCAGCGCAAGCGCGTGGAAAGCGTTCCGCGTCTTCCCGTTGATGTCATAGCTGCTATAGCTGCAGAGGTAGATCTATTGTAGATTAGACCATTTGCTTTTGAGAATCAATTATGTATAATTATAACTTGTGGCAGATAATGGCAATTAACTGTAAATTTATCAAGTAATCGTTTTGGGTTGTAATAACTTTTAAATTGTGGATTCAAAGACTTGTACTTATTTGAATTTCATCTCTGAGACTATAACGGGTTGTGGTGTATGTTAGTGTGGGGTCACAGCATAAGGTTGGTTATTATTAATTAAGTGAAGTGATATTGTGGAAAGAAAGACCGTGACGACCCGGATCCCCGACCCCGGATCTGGGGGTGTTACATTTACCAACTACTATTACGGTTGGGTATTGCACAGTCATCAGAAGGAATGTCAATCTTCCAAACCATAATACAACCTTCATAGCTTTAACCATCATCACTATATTCCTTTGGCACAAGCGCCTATAATTATCCTCTTACCTTTAAACTGTCGGCCACCTCTTTGGCCTTTCCTGATAGTAAAATTTCCTTACAGTCAACGTCATTTTAACCATCTCCAAATAAATTTTCTACCTCATTTCAATCACAGCTTATGTGAAGATGTTTTCCTTAAAATCTGATGAGTAAAAAAATATCACCATTTTTCCATAAGTTATTGCCTCAGTCTTTAGAGGTTAATCACTGTCAAGACTGACTCTCAATCATACTTAGAACATCTTTTATCTTAAGTCCTAATTTCCCTGAACAATTTCGACCATTACTGGTTCGATCCATACTTTCTCGTGGTTTAACACGTGCCCCACTTGGCATCATTATAATTACGTCATATTTCCTTTATCAATATTTCTATTCTTGAGAATTTTGAATATTTCCTTTCTCCTTGTAAAACCTCTAAGGTTATCCTTGAATCGTTCCTCATGTATTCCTTAGATACAGGGCATATCAAGATACCATTAATTAATACCAGAATCATTGTCTATATACTTATGAAAAAATTTCTCCACTGATTCTTAAAGGTTGTTATTACCTTAATCCTTTCCAATTCATACAGTCAAAACTCATACTATCCCTATTAAGGGTGAAATGCCAACCTTTATGCATTCCCTTAGGATTCGTTTTAAGTTACCGATGTTCTATCCTTAATTCCACCTTTAAAAAGGTACATGCATCCTTCTATGGATAAATCAAGTCATATATCCCTAATAAGGGTGTCTTATTCAATCATTCCCACCTCGATAGTATATGCCTAATTTCACAATAACATCTGTATTCAAAATGAGGTCAATCAATATGGCCTCCAAAAGATAACAACGGTTATCCGCTTTTCTTGCCTAATTTGGTAACGATAACAAGGATGTTCTGGAAGATATTGGTCGTGTTCAACGTGAACCTCTTCTTAATAATTCCTTATTTACTTTTGTTGTTTATCTCAACAGTGACCTCAATGTTGGGGTGTCTTTCATACCTGGCGTGTCCCTTTCTGGGTATCGAGCCACCGGTCTTACACTTCACATTCTTGAAGGTCACTTCCTTCATCCAATTTTCCTAATTTTTTACTTCCTTGTCTCCTCAGTCTATCCGCGTCTCATTATTTATCCTTCGAATTATCTCAAGGTTTCCTCGAATCCTCCCAACTTATAGGGGATAAAATATATGTATCTCTTATGGCTTCAACCATTAATTTTAATTCATCGTGAATCACCCTCATCCTCACGAATGCATACTTTTCTATTTCTATTGCTACGAGTCTTTAGGGTTTCCTCATACCCAACTCCCTTATCATACCTCAAACTCTATTGCCTTTATATTCCTTTCCACTTCAGTTTCTTTTTATTTTCCTTTCTCTTATCATTATTTCATGAACCAACACAACATAAGCATTGATTTTAAACATCCCGTCATTCTGGATTCGTGTCCTCAGAATGAATATTGATAACTTTTACAACTTAGATTCATAATTCATCATACTCGTCTGCCTTTGTTCTGGCTCTAAAGCTATTACACTATCTCCATAACCTTGGGAAGTACTTTCCTGAAAACAATTGACTGAACTTAAATCAGTTTATTATAATCTCTTGCTCCGTGCCTTCCTTGGCCTTTCACCAGCGGGTGGCCTCTCTCTTAGGAGGGTAAGTGACAAAATAGTCTTTTGTGATTCGTCAATCATTTAGAATCTCAAATGATTCCTATATTTCCTTTAGCCAGGCTCTTGCCTCGACTGGGTCAACCTGTTCCTTGGAACTCTGAGAGCTTAGCGATTTAAAGGTCATGAAAGAATTTCCTACCGCATTGTTTCCTCAAGGTGGTGGTTGGGGATAATAGTCTAAGTTCTTTTTAGACAGGTCCATGAATTACCGTATAGGAGTACCGTCTCGGGTCTCCTTTCCTTACTCGACTTTCTGTTTCCTTAGTATGAAATGTTTCTTCCTTCTCCCATACTTGGGGTTATCTTATACGTTAAAATCCTCATTTTCCACTTCATTATGTTATGGGTTCCTTCTATCTTGATGGCGTCCTCCCTGACTATCACATTCAGGGTTTGCCCTTAATCTTATTCCTTGAACTATGACTTTCATCTAAGATCTCATCTTTAAGCTCTTGAACATTTGGAACCCAAATTCTATAGGAATACCTTATTATTCCCTTATCATCTTTTTTGGTATTAATCTCATATCTATTTGTTGGCTCTCTACCTTCATTCATCACTTTTTCTGGCACAATATGTTCTTTTCCAATAATTCGGTCTGTATTGCAATCTCAAACAGCTTTTCGGTACCGGCTCCGGTTACCTTCACTTCTATTTCCATTTTCTCAAAATCTCTTATAAACTCTCTCAAAGACATTATTATCTTGAGTCTCTCCTTTTTATTAACGGCATCAGCCGCCACATTGGCTTTCCCTGAATGATAAAGAATCTCTCAATCATAATTCTTGATTAGCTCTAACTGCCTCCTCTGGCGTATGTTGAGCTCTTTCTGCGTGAAAATGCACTAGAGCACTTATGGCTTGTGTAAATCTTGCACTTCTCTCCATACAAGTAGTGCCTCCAATATTTAGGGCAAAACTATTGCCATGAGCCCAAGATCATGGGTGGGGATATCGAATTTTATATTCCCTTAATTTTCTTGACGCGTACGCGATTACCTTGTTGTGCTGTATAAGAAGCACCCTAATTCCTTATGTGAAGCGTCACTACACATCACAAAATCTCCTTTTCCATCTGGCAACGCCATCATAGGGGTCGTCATCAACCTTTGCTTTAGTTCTTGAAAGTTGTTCTCGTATTTCTCTGTCCATTCAAACTTCTCAGTCTTACGAGTATGCCGCGTTAAAGGGGGCTACTATCTTTACAAACTTGAACGAACCTCCGGTAGTGACCGACCAATCCTACCTCTGGTAGTCGACCTAACCATGGTCATCAATTCATCAGTGGTCCTTTATTCATTATTGTCAGGATCCTCCATGGGATCCTCCTCAGCAACTATCCCTTCTAGGACAACATCCTCAACCACTACATCCTCAATATGAACATCATCCGATCTCGCGTTAGGACGCTCTATCGAATCCATAATCTTATCTCCAATAAGTAATAAAACATCATCGCGTTGTTGCTCCTCAACCTCAGGGTTCGGAGTCCCGCTACCATATACGATAACGAACTACGCTTCTATCACGATATTTATAAGGGTTCCCATAAGGGTTTTAACTGTCAGTACTACGTTAGGTAGCCCGACTATGAACTTGGAAAGAGTTCTTATTATCTTAGTGAACTTATTATCTTAACGTCACATCATCTCTGAGGTTTATAACGCTTGGCTCTGATACCATTTCTGTAACACCCCCCTATCCGGGGTCGGGGATCCGGGTTGTCACGAATTCCATTTCCCTTAATAACACCGAATCTTAATAAACAATCAACTACTCTGTACTGTGACCCCACAATAAACACACACACCACAAGTTATAGTCTCAGAGATGAATATCCAAAAATAACACGAGTCATTTTATTCCAAAATTATATGCCATTACACCTTAAAAGGGTTTCTGAATAGATTTACATTTCTTTGCCATTATTACAATTGATAAAGATACATAAGTCTGGTACATCAAAAGTTGAAATCCTAGCCTATTGGTAGTTCCTACCTCAGCTACAGCGACATCAACGCCTATAGAAAACTGCGGAACGTTTCCTATCCGCTCGCGAATTGGGAGCTTGGTCCTGTTCATCTTTTTTATCTGTTGTTGTGTGATGAAAGAAGAAAGCAAGGGTGAGCAACAAGCCCACCAAAATAATATGTATAAGAATTAAGTATATATGAGCATTCTCATTGTACTCATGAAAGTCTTGGTCAAGAAGAAATGAACCAAGCTGATATCTTAACGCGACCAAGTCGCAAAATATTCAGTATATATGTATATATATACTTTTCAAAATCTTGGAAGTCCTCTTCCATGCATAATATACACAGAGTTCCAGTTTATAACTGTATAAAACTATCGTTGCAAGGTGATCTCATATATCTAACCTTGTCTCAACGTTTTTTTGTGAAAATTTTTGTCATGCATAAGATAATCATTAATCAGATATAAGTTGAAAAGATGAAGTTACAAGATACTCCAATATACTTATATCTTTTCCGAATACCACTTGAACTACCACCGTTCAAGTTATAATTAGTTTCAAAAGTTCATCACATAAATGAGACTACAATACAAGATTTGAATAGATTCAATCTTTGAATATTATTATAAATAATGAAGTTACGAGATACTTCATTAAGTCCCGATATATATATACACCTATATATATACATTTCATATACTCCTTGAAAACCTCTGTTATGAAAATTATAAACAGAGTTGCAATATCCAATGAATTTGGAAAGGAGAAAACCTTGTCATAAACTTGATATCTTGCTGATCAGGAAAAGATACCAATAAGTAACCTTTTTCTACTAGTAGATGGACGAATTCCCCACTGGTCATCACCCTGGTCGCAATAGGACCTTATGCTGGACTGCCACTCAGCCACTTACGCATTTGATGGACTCCCACTGAGCCCTTACACTTTCATGGACGCCCACTGAGCCCATGTTGCTTATGCCGACTCAAATAGATGGACTTACTTCCCGAACGTTGGGTAAGTAATCAATTCATTTATCAAAACAGCAACCTCGTTACGAATATAAAATACACCACAGAGCCGGATCCCTTAGATTTTTGAGCGAGTATTCAAGTCCCCTTTAAAAAGGAAGATCTTAAATTTGAAAACGAGTTTTGGGATCCGCTCTAACCTTTAAAAATCATTTTGAAGACTCGAAAACACTTTAAAGAGTGTTTGGAGTAATGCTGATTTAATAAAGTAAATCAGTCCCGATATATTAGAAAATATCTGAATATTATTAAATAATATTCCCATAAGGATACTCTCTATATAAATAACTTGAAGTAGAAGTTGTAAAACTTATACTTGAAATGAGTATTAAATAACCAAAGATATACTTATACGAAAGTACTATCTTTATTTGAATAATCAAATATAAGTTTGATTATCGACATCTTATTCTTTAATAAAATAAAGAATATATTTCAGTAAATAATTGGAGTCATAGGTCCTCAAATGAATATTCAAATAATATTCATTAAATAATACAAACTGAGTCATAAGCCCTCGAATGAATATTCAAATAATATTCATTAAATAATATAAACTGAGTCATAAGCCCTCGAATGAATATTCAAATAATATTCAATTAATAAAATAAGCGGAGTCATATGTCCTCGAATGAATATTCAAAATAATATTCATTAATAAAATAAAGTTATCGAATAAACCTTATTTGATTCATAGTTTTAAAAACTATTCATATATATATATATATATATTATACTCGGGAGCCTCGACTCCCGGTTTTAGAAAAAGTTCACCTTTTGATCCCCTATACTAAAGGTATACGCAAATACCACTTATCTCTAACATAGGTATTATCAACTGAATCAATAGATATATGCATTAAGAATACGAAACAGGCATGCATATATATCATATCACATGCTACAATATATCGCAAAAATTTTCTAAATAACCATTATGCATCTATCACAAGATAATGCATGTACAAATGTATACATCACAACAACAATATAACGGATAGAAAATTTGCCTGAGCGACTGGGGGTTATAAATGGCTTGGGACGATTCTGGTAACCTATAAACAACATATAAGTTGGAATTAAACCAAAGTCATTTAAGAATCTAGACTTTAACCAATTAGACTCTAACGCTTGCTTTTGCGATTAACGATTCACTTACGTCGCTCGAGTACCCTCGGCTCCACCATTTTTAATAAATTAACCATTTAGAATTTTAAAGCAATTCTTTCGCGAGTACCTTACCAACTGCCTAATACACTTAACATAATTGTTTCATACCCCAATTAGTCATTTAAAGTCCTTAACCAAGGTTTCAAAGTAAGGCGAGGGGTAATGGTTCGGTCGCGAAACACCGTTACTTAAAACGGTCGTTTCTCCTAAACCGTACATCGGATTCAAACGAACCACATATCAAAACGAAGCTCGTAACATGAACTATCTAATCATGGTAATGGTTAAAACCTAACAGTGAGTTCACGGGTCCTGATTGTTAAGAACAAAATAGTCTTAAAGTAAATCGGACATTACGACGGCTATGTTTACGCGATTACCAAATTTTAAACTACTCCAATCAACCACAATCAACCACAAATCAACCCATAACCACCAATACCACCAAACTTCATCCAAACCTTACTAACTCAGTCCATAACCTCATGATTTTTCCAACTTATTCAATCTCAAACAAGAGCTACTAATTATACTTAAGGTTCATCAACCAACAACCAAGATTTATAACCCAAAATCATTATAATTCCATCCAAACTCTAAACATACAAGAATCATGCTCTCATGAACTATAACAAACAAAACCAAACCTAATACTCAAAGTAAAGTTAGGGTTTGGAGGGGTTATACCTTCCTTGGAGAGTGAAGAATCACTTAGGAAGCCTTAAATAACCACTAACTATCTTTACTAAGCTTGGATCTTGAAGAAAACATAAGAAACACACAAAGTTAGTTTCTTGAAAACACTATTCACCAAGAACTTTGATGAATTGATTAGTTATGTTAAACATAGAATCTTGAGCTTAAACTTATGGCTCATCTTAGTTATGAATTATGGAAGCTAAAGAAATAAACCTCTGGAATTATGAAGGTGTGTAGCTTGATTTTTGAAATTTTCTCCTTTGCTTTTCATGGAAAAGCCGAGAGCAAAGAGTGGGGGAAGAAGAAAATGTTTTTTGTTTTGGTTGCTTTTGATTTTTGTGTTTGTTTTGCTTGGTAATTAGGTTGTTACCATGGTAAATATTGTGTGGCTCATAATCATCCAACAACACACTTGCTTGGTCATGCTTATGTCACCATGTGATGTCACCCTCCCTCATTTGTCCTCTTCTCATTGGTTTGATGACATCATCCCCACTAATCTCTTTGATTAGCTTTTAATTATTTGGCTAATAATCGCTGATCTGTTATACGGTTCGCTTAACTTTCATTTTCGTTTATCGTTTGAGGGATCATACCCGGGATCTTATTACTTAGGTTTCCTTAACCTTTCTCAAAACATTATATTCCTTTTTATGATCCCCTCTTAAAATTCTTGAATTTAAATCCTATTTATCCTGTTACCTTATACTCACTTCTTTCTGTATCTGGTGGATTTCCGGGAAAAATCAAAGTGTTCGGAATTGGATTCTGAAGATCTTTACATACACTTATATACCATATAGAGTGCTAATAAAATCTCTGAATATCAATAACAGAACCCCTACATAGTGTGGCATGAAAAGTTTTCTTATTCAACATAATCTGCAAAATCACTATTCATAAGGGTTTCAAAAAATTCCAAAAATTGGGGTTATTACAGTCTCCCCTCCTTAAAAGGATTCGGTCCCGGAATCAGATAGAAAATAAATAGGGATACTCTCTTAGCATTGCACTTTCTAACTCTCGAGTAAATTTTCCCCCATTGTTGTCCTACCACCAAACTCTGCCTAGTTTGATAACCCTTCTCCTAAGCACTTGTTCCTTTTCACTCTATAACCCTTCCTGGTTGCTCCATATAGGTTACGTCGGGTTGCATGTCTATGCGCTCATATGCCCCTATTTATCTGGCATCCGAATTACACTTCCTTAACATTGATACGTGGAACACGTTATGAACTTGCTACAGATTCGGGGGTAGGGCTAGCTCGTATGCTAACTTCCCAATATGTTTTAGTATATCCAAGGGTCCGACAAATTGTGGACTTAGCTTTCCTTTCTTTCCGAATCTCATCAATCCTTTCCAAGGGTTTCCAAGGGGATACCTTTAAAAACACTAGGTCCCCTACTTTCTATTCTTTGTCCTTTCGTGTCGAATCAACATACTTCTTATGTCCATCTTGGGCTACTACCAGCCGTCCTCTGATTAGATCTATTATATCCTTGGTCCTTTGGACTACTGCGGGTCCGAGCATCTTGCGCTCTACAACTTCATCCTAACATAAGGGAGATCGACATTGTCTTCCCTCAAGGATCTCATAAGGCGACATCTCGATAATGACATATGATCTATTGTCGTAAGAAAACTCAATCCGTGTTAAGTGATCATTCCAATTTCTTTCAAGTCTATTGCACAGACTCTCATTATAGCTTTTAGCATTAGAGCTTTTGCTTCTCAATACCCATTCTTTTCCAGTTCGTAATCGCTACTACCTTCCGTTCCTAATATTATGCTGGTTATACTTTTGCTCGTTAGCGTTCTATAACCTTTTAATAACCACGTCAACCTTAGTATCACGAATGTGTTCCCATTCCGAATACCACCACAACTTTACTACTCCTTTTTCAGCTGTTTCTATTTCCCAAAGTTTGATCAATCATATAGAAGTAAAGGAATTTGTTAAGAGATCACTATGATCATGAACACTTGTTATATCGCATAGTTAGTACAGAAGGTGGCCAGCCTTTAGTACTTGACAAGCAATTAAACAATAGATGGTATCCTACTAGGCTTCTATCACATAGATAGATTGTCATTCGGCAATACCTCCCCTTCTGGAAGGGTTGTTCTTCTCAGCTTACATGAAATGAAAAGAAGAGAAAAGAACGAACTGAAGAGAATTGAATATTCATAAAAAAAAAAATTATTGCCATAAAATATCTGGCTTGGAATCTACCTCTGAACTATAGAGGTTTGTCATAGGAGAACAAAACATATATGTATTTATATCAACATCAAGTATTATAGCATCGCATTTCACATGCCTAAATATTTTTGCTATTCCGTCCATCATTCTATGGACCCATGCTCTTCCTCGAGCTTATACACAATCACCTTTGAAACTCCCTCGATATCGAAAATCGAATCTGGGATCTCATTCTAGACATCATCGTTACTAGAAATCTATGCTTGCACCGCAACCTTCCTCATATAGTAATACGACTCTCTTTTCATAAGAGGGAATAAATATTCAATAGGTAGATACTCTACTTAATTAGTCTATCAGTGATAACTTATACACTACCACGACCCGATTTGTGGTACTCAATCTCAACATCCATTCCAATACAACTCTCACGGTTGTAATCAGCTCATTACTCGCAGAATCATTGCTGCATTACTATGGTCCACCACTGACCTACTGTCGTCATTCACTTTCCATGAAATCTTAATATCTAACCATACGGAGTCCATACATGTCATATAGAATACTTCTAAGGAGTTAACATAATCACCAATCATAATTCATGAAGAACACTCCAAACTCTGACGTACTTTCATGACATGAAGTAGATAAAATTGCAGAAGAGTTTCAGTCAAAGTAATGATAGCAGGTTAATACCATTCTTAATCGTATGCCTTAAATAGAAGACTTAACTCAAGGGTTCGTCTAGTCCTTTTTGAAACATGGTCCTGGCTTATCTCAAGATAGTATCTTCTGACATAGATAGCCCGCTCATGGCGATCACACGAATTAAACCTTTACCAACTACTATTACGGTTGGGTATTGCACAGTCATCAGAAGGAATGTCAATCTTCCAAACCATAATACAACCTTCATAGCTTTAACCATCATCACTATATTCCTTTGGCACAAGCGCCTATAATTATCCTCTTACCTTTAAACTGTCGGCCACCTCTTTGGCCTTTCCTGATAGTAAAATTTCCTTACAGTCAACGTCATTTTAACCATCTCCAAATAAATTTTCTACCTCATTTCAATCACAGCTTATGTGAAGATGTTTTCCTTAAAATCTGATGAGTAAAAAAAATATCACCATTTTTCCATAAGTTATTGCCTCAGTCTTTAGAGGTTAATCACTGTCATGACTGACTCTCAATCATACTTAGAACATCTTTTATCTTAAGTCCTAATTTCCCTGAACAATTTCGACCATTACTGGTTCGATCCATACTTTCTCGTGGTTTAACACGTGCCCCACTTGGCATCATTATAATTACGTCATATTTCCTTTATCAATATTTCTATTCTTGAGAATTTTGAATATTGCCTTTCTCCTTGTAAAACCTCTAAGGTTATCCTTGAATCGTTCCTCATGTATTCCCTAGATACAGGGCATATCAAGATACCATTAATTAATACCAGAATCATTGTCTATATACTTCTGAAAAAATTTCTCCACTGATTCTTAAAGGTTGTTATTACCTTAATCCTTTCCAATTCATACTGTCAAAACTCATATTATCCCTATTAAGGGTGAAATGCCAACCTTTATGCATTCCCTTAGGATTCGTTTTAAGTTACCGATGTTCTATCCTTAATTCCACCTTTAAAAAGGTATATGCATCCTTCTATGGATAAATCAAGTCATATATCCCTAATGAGGGTGTCTTATTCAATCATTCCCACCTCGATAGTATATGCCTAATTTCACAATAACATCTGTATTCAAAATGAGGTCAATCAATATGGCCTCCAAAAGATAACAACGGTTATCCGCTTTTCTTGCCTAATTTGGTAACGATAACAAGGATGTTCTAGAAGATATTGGTCGTGTTCAACGTGAACCTCTTCTTAATAATTCCTTATTTACTTTTGTTGTTTATCTCAACAGTCACCTCAATGTTGGGGTGTCTTTCATACCTGGCGTGTCCCTTTCTGGGTATCGAGCCACCGGTCTTACACTTCACATTCTTGAAGGTAACTTCCTTCATCCAATTTTCCTAATTTCTTACTTCCTTGTCTCCTCAGTCTATCCGCGTCTCATTATTTATCCTTCGAATTATCTCAAGGTTTCCTCGAATCCTCCCAACTTATAGGGGATAAAATATATGTATCTCTTATGCCTTCAACCATCAATTTTAATTCATCATGAATCACCCTCATCCTGACGAATGCATACTTTTCTATTTCTATTGCTACGAGTCTTTAGGGTTTCCTCATACCCAACTCCCTTATCATACCTCAAACTCTATTGCCTTTATATTCCTTTCCACTTCAGTTTCTTTTTATTTTCCTTTCTCTTATCATTATTTCATGAACCAACACAACATAAGCATTGATTTTAAACATCCCGTCATTCTGGATTCATGTCCTCAGAACGAATCTTGATAACTTTTACAACTTAGATTCATAATTCATCATACTCGTCTGCCTTTGTTCTGGCTCTAAAGCTATTACACTATCTCCATAACCTTGGGAAGTACTTTCCTGAAAACAATTGACTGAACTTAAATTAGTTTATTATAATCTCTTGCTCCGTGCCTTCCTTGGCCTTTCACCAGCGGGTGGCCTCTCTCTTAGGAGGGTAAGTGACAAAACAGTCTTTTGTGATTCGTCAATCATTTAGAATCTCAAATGATTCCTATATTTCCTTTAGCCAGGCTCTTGCCTCGACTGGGTCAACCTGTTCCTTGGAACTCTGAGAGCTTAGCGATTTAAAGGTCATGAAAGAATTTCCTACCGCATTGTTTCCTCAAGGTGGTGGTTAGGGATAATAGTCTAAGTTCTTTTTAGACAGGTCCATGAATTGCCGTATAGGAGTACCGTCTCGGGTCTCCTTTCCTTACTCGACTTTCTGTTTCCTTAGTATGAAATGTTTCTTCCTTCTCCCATACTTGGGGTTATCTTATACGTTAAAATCCTCATTTTCCACTTCATTATGTTATGGGTTCCTTCTATCTTGATGGCGTCCTCCCTGACTATCACATTCAGGATTTGCCCTTAATCTTATTCCTTGAACTATGACTTTCATCTAAGATCTCATCTTTAAGCTCTTGAACATTTGGAACCCAAATTCTATAGGAATACCTCATTATTCCCTTATCATCTTTCTTGGTATTAATCTCATATCTATTTGTTGGCTCTCTACCTTCATTCATCACTTTTTCTGGCACAATATGTTCTTTTCCAATAATTCGGTCTGTATTGCAATCTCAAACAGCTTTTCGGTACCGGCTCCGGTTACCTTCACTTCTATTTCCAATTTCTCAAAATCTCTTATAAACTCTCTCAAAGACATTATTATCTTGAGTCTCTCCTTTTTATTAACGGCATCAGCCGCCACATTGGCTTTCCCCGAATGATAAAGAATCTCTCAATCATAATTCTTGATTAGCTCTAACTGCCTCCTCTGGCGTATGTTGAGCTCTTTCTGCGTGAAAATGCACTAGAGCACTTATGGCTTGTGTAAATCTCGCACTTCTCTCCATACAAGTAGTGCCTCCAATATTTAGGGCAAAACTATTGCCATGAGCCCAAGCTCATGGGTGGGGATATCGAATTTTATATTCCCTTAATTTTCTTGACGCGTACGCGATTACCTTGTTGTGCTGTATAAGAAGCACCCTAATTCCTTATGCGAAGCGTCACTACACATCACAAAATCTCCTTTTCCATCTGACAACGCCATCATAGGGGTCGTAATCAACCTTTGCTTCAGTTCTTGAAAGTTGTTCTCGTATTTCTCTGTCCATTCAAACTTCTCAGTCTTACGAGTATGCCGCATTAAAGGGGGCTACTATCTTTACAAACTTGAAAGAACCTCCGGTAGTGACCGACCAATCCTACCTCTGGTAGTCGACCTAACCATGGTCATCAATTCATCAGTGGTCCTTTATTCATTCTTGTCAGGATCCTCCATGGGATCCTCCTCAGCAACTATCCCTTCTAGGACAACATCCTTAACCACTACATCCTCAATATGAACATCATCCGATCTCGCGTTAGGACGCTCTATCGAATCCATAATCTGATCTCCAATAAGTAATAAAACATCATCGCGTTGTTGCTCCTCAACCTCAGGGTTCGGAGTCCCGCTACCATATACGATAACGAACTACGCTTCTATCACGATATTTATAAGGGTTCCCATAAGGGTTTTAACTGTCAGTACTACGTTAGGTAGCCCGACTATGAACTTGGAAAGAGTTCTTATTATCTTAGTGAACTTATTATCTTAACGTCACATCATCTCTGAGGTTTATAACGCTTGGCTCTGATACCATTTCTGTAACACCCCCAAATCCGGGGTCGGGGATCCGGGTTGTCACGAGTTCCATTTCCCTTAATAACACCCAATCTTAATAAATAATCAACTACTCTGTACTGTGACCCCACAATAAACACACACACCACAAGTTATAGTCTCAGAGATGAATATCCAAAAATAACACGAGTCATTTTATTCCAAAATTATATGCCATTACACCTTAAAAGGGTTTCTGAATAGATTTACATTTCTTTGCCATTATTACAATTGATAAAGATACATAAGTCTGGTAAATCAAAAGTTGAAATCCTAGCCTATTGGTAGTTCCTACCTCAGCTACAGCGACATCAACGCCTATAGGAAACTGCGAAACGTTTCCTATCCGCTCGCGAATTGGGTGCTTGGTCCTGTTCATCTTTTTTATCTGTTGTTGTGTGATGAAAGAAGAAAGCAAGGGTGAGCAACAAGCCCACCAAAATAATATGTATAAGAATTAAGTATATATGAGCATTCTCATTGTACTCATAAAAGTCTTGGTCAAGAAGAAATGAACCAAGCTGATATCTTAACGCGACCAAGTCGCAAAATATTCAGTATATATGTATATATATACTTTTCAAAATCTTGGAAGTCCTCTTCCATGCATAATATACACAGAGTTCCAGTTTATAACTGTATAAAACTATCGTTGCAAGGTGATCTCATATATCTAACCTTGTCTCAACGTTTTTTTGTGAAAATTTTTGTCATGCATAAGATAATCATTAATCAGATATAAGTTGAAAAGATGAAGTTACAAGATACTCCAATATACTTATATCTTTTCCGAATACCACTTGAACTACCACCGTTCAAGTTATAATTAGTTTCAAAAGTTCATCACATAAATGAGACTACAAGACAAGATTTGAATAGATTCAATCTTTGAATATTATTATAAATAATGAAGTTACGAGATACTTCATTAAGTCCCGATATATATATACACCTATATATATACATTTCATACACTCCTTGAAAACCTCTGTTATGAAAATTATAAACAGAGTTGCAATATCCAATGAATTTGGAAAGGAGAAAACCTTGTCATAAACTTGATATCTTGCTGATCAGGAAAAGATACCAATAAGTAACCTTTTTCTACTAGTAGATGGACGAATTCCCCACTGGTCATCACCCTGGTCGTAATAGGACCTTATGCTGGACTGCCACTCAGCCACTTACGCATTTGATGGACTCCCACTGAGCCCTTACACTTTCATGGACGCCCACTGAGCCCATGTTGCTTATGCCAACTCAAATAGATGGACTTACTTCCCGAACGTTGGGTAAGTAATCAATTCATTTATCAAAACAACAACCTCGTTACGAATATAAAATACACCACAGAGCCGGATCCCTTAGATTTTTGAGTGAGTATTCAAGTCCCCTTTAAAAAGGAAGATCTTAAATTTGAAAACGAGTTTTGGGATCCGCTCTAACCTTTAAAAATCATTTTGAAGACTCGAAAACACTTTAAAGAGTGTTTGGAGTAATGCTGATTTAATAAAGTAAATCAGTCCCGATATATTAGAAAATATCTGAATATTATTAAATAATATTCCCATAAGGATACTCTCTATATAAATAACTTGAAGTAGAAGTTGTAAAACTTATACTTGAAATGAGTATTAAATAACCAAAGATATACTTATACGAAAGTACTATCTTTATTTGAATAATCAAATATAAGTTTGATTATCGACACCTTATTCTTTAATAAAATAAAGAATATATTTCAGTAAATAATCGGAGTCATAGGTCCTCAAATGAATATTCAAATAATATTCATTAAATAATACAAACTGAGTCATAAGCCCTCGAATGAATATTCAAATAATATTTATTAAATAATATAAACTGAGTCATAAGCCCTCGAATGAATATTCAAATAATATTCAATTAATAAAATAAGCGGAGTCATATGTCCTCGAATGAATATTCAAAATAATATTCATTAATAAAATAAAGTTATCGAATAAATCTTATTTGATTCATAGTTTTAAAAACTATTCATATATATATATATATATATATATTATACTCGGGAGCCTCGACTCCCGATTTTAGAAAAAGTTCACCTTTTGATCCCCTATACTAAAGGTATACATAAATACCACTTATCTCTAACATAGGTATTATCAACTGAATCAATAGATATATGCATTAAGAATATGAAACAGGCATGCATATATATCATATCACATGCTACAATATATCGCAAAAATTTTCTAAATAACCATTATGCATCTATCACAAGATAATGCATGTACAAATGTATACATCACAACAACAATATAACGGATAGAAAACTTGCCTGAGCGACTGGGGGTTATAAATGGCTTGGGACGATTCTGGTAACCTATAAACAACATATAAGTTGGAATTAAACCAAAGTCGTTTAAGAATCTAGACTTTAACCAATTAGACTCTAACGCTTGCTTTTGCGATTAACGATTCACTTACGTCGCTCGAGTACCCTCGGCACCACCATTTTTAATAAATTAACCATTTAGAATTTTAAAGCAATTCTTTCGCGAGTACCTTACCAACTGCCTAATACACTTAACATAATTGTTTCATACCCCAATTAGTCATTTAAAGTCCTTAACTAAGGTTTCAAAGTAAGGTGAGGGGTAATGGTTCGGTCGCGAAACACCGTTACTTAAAACAGTCGTTTCTCCTAAACCGTACATCGGATTCAAACGAACCACATATCAAAACGAAGCTCGTAACATGAACTATCTAATCATGGTAATGGTTAAAACCTAACAGTGAGTTCACGGGTCCTGATTGTTAAGAACAAAATAGTCTTAAAGTAAATCGGACATTACGACGGCTATGTTTACGCGATTACCAAATTTTAAACTACTCCAATCAACCACAATCAACCACAAATCAACCCATAACCACCAATACCACCAAACTTCATCCAAACCTTACTAACTCAGTCCATAACCTCATGATTTTTCCAACTTATTCAATCTCAAACAAGAGCTACTAATTATACTTAAGGTTCATCAACCAACAACCAAGATTTATAACCCAAAATCATTATAGTTCCATCCAAACTCTAAACATACAAGAATCATGCTCTCATGAACTATAACAAACAAAACCAAACCTAATACTCAAAGTAAAGTTAGGGTTTGGAGGGGTTATACCTTCCTTGGAGAGTGAAGAATCACTTAGGAAGCCTTAAATAACCACTAACTATCTTTACTAAGCTTGGATCTTGAAGAAAACATAAGAAACACACAAAGTTAGTTTCTTGAAAACACTATTCACCAAGAACTTTCATGAATTAATTAGCTATGTTAAACATGGAATCTTGAGCTTAAACTTATGGCTCATCTTAGTTATGAATTATGGAAGCTAAAGAAACAAACCTCTTGAATTATGAAGGTGTGTAGCTTGATTTTTGAAATTTTCTCCTTTGCTTTTCATGGAAAATCCGAGAGCAAAGAGTGGGGGAAGAAGAAAATGTTTTTTGTTTTGGTTGCTTTTGATTTTTGTGTTTGTTTTGCTTGGTAATTAGGTTGTTACCATGGTAAATATTGTGTGGCTCACAATCATCCAACAACACACTTGCTTGGTCATGCTTATGTCACCATGTGATGTCACCCTCCCTCCTTTGTCCTCTTCTCATTGGTTTGATGACATCATCCCCACTAATCTCTTTGATTAGCTTTTAATTATTTGGCTAATGATCGCTGATCTGTTATACGGTTCGCTTAACTTTCATTTTCGTTTATCGGTTGAGGGATCATACCCGGGATCTTATTACTTAGGTTTCCTTAACCTTTCTCAAAACATTATATTCCTTTTTATGATCCCCTCTTAAAATTCTTGAATTTAAATCCTATTTATCCTGTTACCTTATACTCACTTCTTTCTGTATCTGGTGGATTTCCGGGAAAAATCAAAGTGTTCGGAATTGGATTCTGACGATCTTTACATACACTTATATACCATATAGAGTGCTAATAAAATCTCTGAATATCAATAACAGAACCCCTACATAGTGTGGCATGAAAAGCTTTCTTATTCAGCATAATCTGCAAAATCACTATTCATAAGGGTTTCAAAAATTTCCAAAAATTGGGGTTATTACAGTAGAGATAGTTAGTGGTTATTCAAGGCTCCCTAAGTGATTCTCCACTCTCCAAGGAAGGTCTCACTTCTCAAAACCTTAGTCTTAAGTTTTGTTTGTTTGGATTTCCTAATTTTTAGATGATGGGTTAGTGTAATGGGTGTGTAATCATATTGAGAGCTTTGTTTAGTAAGTGGTTTTGTTGATTTTGGAGTTAGGAGTGATACTTGTTATATTTGAAGTTCTTGGTCATATTTTGACTTGGTTTAGATGAATAAGTTGAGATCTTGAGTTATAGTTGAATAATCTTGTATTGTGGTTGAATGATGGTGGAATGGTGTTGATTGGTGGTGGTTTGATATTGAATTGATTTGGTAAAATTTGGGAATCGCTAAGTTATAGCCGTCGTAATGCCCAATTTTCCTTAGACTATTTTGTGCATGACTTTTGCACCTGAACACTCACTGCCATGAACTGACCATTACCATGCTTAGAAAGTTTATGATTCAAGCTTAATTTTGATATGTTGTTCGCTTAGATCCGATTTACGGTTTAGGAGAAACGACCATTTTAAGTAATGGTGTTTCACGAGCGAACCCCGAAACCTCGAGTAACTTTGAGACCATAATTGAGACCCGTAAATGATTAATCGAAACATGAAACAATTATGTAAGGTGGATTAGGCAGTTGGTAAAGTACTCGCAAAAGAGTCGCCTTAAAATTCATAACGGTTAATTTATTAAAATTGGTGGAGCCGAGGGTACGCAAGTGATTAACGCAAATCGTTAAGCGTATAAGCGACCGTTAGGGTATGAGTGAGTTTTGACTAGTTTCCTTAAGCGACCGTGGTCTAATTCTGGATTATGTTGTTGTTCATAGGTTACCGGACCCACTCTAAGCTTAAGTATATCCCGGAACACTCAGGCAAGTTTTCTACCTGTTATACTGTTGTTGTGATGTAAATATATTGATGCATTATCTTGAGATAAATGCATGGTTGTTATTAGCAAATCTTGCGATATATTGGAGCAAGTTGATATGGTATATATATGCATGTTGTGAAATCTTGATATTTTTTTATCAATTCAAATGCTTATAAACTGCATAATACATATGTTAGAGATAGGCAGTAGTTGTGTATACCCTTAGTATAGGGGACCCAAAGGTGAACATTTTTCTAAACTGGGAGTCGATGTTCCCGAGTATAATATAGGTAACTATATATATATAGTATTCGATAGTTTTGAATAATAGTAATCAAACTTATTTCCGATTATTCAAATAAAGATCGTACTTTCTAATAAGTATATCTTTTGTTATTTATTATTCGTTTCAAGTATGAGTTTTTAAATCTTCTACTTCAATTATTTTTATAATGATTATCCTTTATGGGAATATTATTTAAATAATAATATTCAGATATTTTCTAATATATCGGGACTGATTTATTTTATTAAATCATCATTACTCTAAACATTATTTAAAATGTTTTCGAGTGTTCAAAATGGTTTTAAAAGTTAGAGCGGATCCCAAAACTCAATTTCAAATTTAAGATCTTCCTTTTGAAGGGGATTTAAATACTCGCTAAAAACCCAAGGGATCCGGCTCCGTGGCGTATTTTTGGCACAACGAAGTTGCTAATTTGATAAAAGAATTTGATTACTTGCCCAATGTTCGGGAAGTAAGCCCAATCAAAATGCATCGGCATAGGCGACATGGGGTTAATGGGAGTCCATAAAATGTGTAAGTTGCTCAGTGGGAGTCCATCAAGGTGTAAGTGGCTGAGTGGTTGTCCATCTAAGCGTAAGTGGCTGAGTACCAGGACGGTACTCCTATGGGGTAATTCATGGACCTACCTAAACAAAACCTATACTTTTACCCCCAACCACCACCCTGAGGAAACAATGTGGTGTGAAATTCTTTCAGGACTTTTAAGTCGCTAAGCTCTCAGAGTTCCAAGGAACAAGATGACCTAGTTGAGGCAAGAGCCTGGCTAAAGGAAATATAGGAATGATTTTATATTCTAAATGATTGAAGAAGCGCAAAAGACTATTTTTTCCACTTACCTTCGTAAGAGAGATGCCACCCACTGGTGAAAGGCTAAGGAAGATAGAGAGATAGTGTAGAAGTTTTAAACAGGCCAGAGGAGGACAAGTATGATGAATCATGAATCTAGGTTGTGAAAGTCGTCAAGGTTCGTCTGAAGGATGCGAATCAAGAATGACAGGATTTTTGAAATCAATTCTTTTGTTGTGTTGGTTCATGAAATGGTGGTAATAGAAACAAAAATAAAAGACTGGAAGGGGAAGGAGTATAAAGGGATATAAAGGAAATAGATTTGAGAAGCGATAAGGGAGTTAGGTATGTGAAACCCTAAGAAACCTTAGCAATAAATAAAGAGAAGTGTGTCATCATCAGCGCAATTGTGACTGGTCATGAGATAAAGTCAAGGTTTGAAGGAGTAAGCGATACATATAATTAATCCCCTTTAAGTTGAGAGTATTCGATGAAACTTTGAGATATACCGATGGATTAATAAGGAAACACGGCTGGACTGAGGAGACATGATAACAAGATATTAGGAAATGGGATGAAGGAAGTGACCTTCAAGAATGTGAAGTGTATGTAAGACCGGTGGCTTGATACCCAGAAAGGGAGACGTCAGGTATAAAAGATATCCCAACATTGAGATGACGGTTGAGATAAATAATGGAGATAAATGAATAGTTAGAACTAAAAATTTCACGTTGAACACGACCAATATCTTCTAGAACATCCCTATTATCATTACCAAATTAGGAAAGAAAAGAGGATAACCATTGTTATCTTTAGGAGGTCATATGGATTGACCTCAACTTGAATAAGGATGCTATTGTGAAATTTGGTATAAACTATCGAGGTGGGAATGATTGAATAGATAATCTATCAAGGATATATGACTTGATTTATCCATGGAAGGATGCAAATACCTTTTTAAAGGTAGAATTAAGGATATAACCTTGATAACTTGAGATGAACCCTAGAGGAATGCATAAAGTTTGGCATTTCATCCTTAATAGGGATAATATGAGTTTTGACAGTATGAATTGGAAAGGATTAAGGTAATAACAACCTTTAAGGATCAGTGGAGAAATTTTTCAGAAGTATATAGAAAATGGTTCTAGTATTAGTATATGGTATTTTAATATGCCCTGTATCTAGGGAATACAGGAGGAACGATTCAAGGATAACCTTAGAGGTTTTACAAGGAGAAAGGTAATATTCAAAGTTCTGAAAAATAGAAATTTTGGTAAAGGGAATATGACGTAATTATAATAATGCCAGGTGGACACGTGTTGAACCATAAGAAAGTATAGATCGACCCAATGAAGGTTGAGATTGGTGAAAAAAAGAAGGACCCAAGATAAGAGATGTCCTAAGTATGATCGAGAGTCAGTCGTGACAATGTTAACCTCTAAAGACCGAGGCAATAACTTATGGAAAAATGGTGATATTTTTTTTCTCACCAAAGCTTAAGGAAGAGCATTTTTCACACAAGCAGTGATTAGAAATGAGGTAGAAAATTTAGTTGAAGATCATTCAAAAGACATTGATTATAAGGAATTATTACTATCAAGAAAGGCCAATGAGGTGGCAGACACTCTAAATGTAAGAGAACAATTATAGGCGCTCGTGCCAGAGAAATACAGTGATGATGGTTAAAGTTGTGAAGGTTGTATTATGGTGTGAAAGATTGACATTCCTTCTGATGATTGTGCGATACTCAACCGCAATAGTAGTTTGGTAAAGATTTAATATATGTAATCACCGTGAGCATGCTATCTATCTTAGAAGGTCCTATTTTGAGATAAGCCAGGACCATGTTATGAAAGGACTAAATGAACCTTTGAGCTTCATGTCTCCCAATAAAGACATATAGTTAATAATGGTATTAACCTGCTATCGTTGCTTTTATTGAAACTCTTCTGCAATTTTGTTTGCTTCATGTCATATGTATATCAAGTTCAGGAGTGTTCTTCATGAATCATGAATGGTGATTATGGTACCTCCTTAGAAGAATTCGATACGGTAGGTATGGGCTCTGTATGGTTAGATATTAAGATTTCATGGAAAACGAATGACTACAGTAGGTCAGCGGTGGACCATAGTAATGCAGCAATGATTCTGCGAGTAATAAGACGATTACAACCGTGAGAGTTGTAGTGGTATGAATGTTGAGATTGAGTACCACTAATCGGGTCGTGGTGATGTATAAGTTATTATCGATAGACCAACTAAGCCGAAGATTTACCAATGATATATTTATTCCTTCTTATCGATAAAAAGTAGTATTACTATACGGAGAATGTTGCGGTCTAGCAATGGATTCTAGTAACGATGATGTCTAGGATGAAATCCCGGATTCGATTTTTGCTGTCGAGGGAGTTTCAACGGTGATTATTTATAAGCTCGAGCAAGAGCATGGGTTTCATAGAACGATGTACGGAATAGTAAAAGATTCAGGAGCATGAATTGCGATGCTATAATACTTGATGTTGAGATATATACATATATGTTTCGTTCTCCTATGATAAACCTCTATAGTTCAGAGGTAGATTCCAAAACAAATATTTTGTGACCATATTTTTCTTAAAATTGTTCTTTTTCTCTCCTTTTCATTCCGTGTAAACTGAGAAGAACAACCCTTCCAGAAGGGGAGGTATTGTCGAATGACTATCTATCTGTGTGATAGAAGCCTAGTAGGATACCACATGTTATTTAATTACATGTTAAGTATTAAAGGATGGCCACCTTCTGTACTAACTATGCGATGTAACAAGTGTTCATGACCATAGTGATCTCTCAATAAATTCTTTTACTTCTATAGGATGGATCAAGCTTCAAAGATGGAAGCAGCTAGAAATGAAGTAGTATCAGTGTGGAGGTATTCCGATTCTAACGCGTTCATGATACTAAGGTTGACATGTTTATTAAAAATTTATAGAACACTAGTGAGCAAAAGTGTAACCAGTATAATATTAGGTAAGGAAGATAGTAACGATTACGAACTGGAAAAGAATGGGTATTGAGAAGCAAAACCTATAGTGTTAGAAACTATGATGAAAATTTATATGATAGACATGAAAGAAATTTGGAATGATCACTTAGCAGGATTGAATTTTCTTATGACGATGGATGATATGACAGTATCAGAATGTCGCCTTACGAGGCCCTATACAGAAAGAGATGCTGATCTCCCTTGTATTGAAATGGAGTTGGAGAGCGCAAGATGCTCAGGTCCAAAGTGGTCCAAATAACCAAGGACATAGTATATCTAATCAGAGGACGGCTGGTAGCAGCCCAAGATTGACTATAGAAGTATATCGGTTTGGCCCAAAAGGAAAAAGAGTATGAAGTAGTGAACCTAGTATGGTTAAAGGTATTCCCATGGAAAGGATTGATGAGGTTCAGAAATAAAGGAAAGCTAAGTCCATGATTTGTTAGACCCTTGGAGATATTAAGACATATTGGGAACTTAGCATATGAGCTGGCCCTACCCTCGAACCTACAATAAGTTCGCAATAAATTCCAAGTATCAATGTTAAGGAAGTATGATCCAGAGGCGAGACACATAGGGGAATATGAACACGTAAACCTCCGACCAGACTTAACCAATATGGAGCAACCAGTGAGGGTTATGAATCAAAAAGGAACAAGTGCTTAGGAGAAGGGTTATCAAACTAGTCAGAGTTTGGTGGTAGAACCATAATATGGAAAATTGACTTGAGAGTTAGAAAGTGCAATGCTAAGAAAGTATCCCTATTCATTTTTTTATCTGATTACGGGACGGAATCCTTTTAAAGAGGAGAGACTATAATAACCCCAATTTTTTGAATTTTTGAAACACTGTTGAATAGTAACTTTTGCTGATGATGCTGATTAAGGAAAATTATCAGACCACACTATATAGGAGTACAATTATGGAAATTCCAAGATCGTATTAGTATTCCATAAAGTAAATGAGTGTATGTAAAGGTCGTTAGAATTCGAATCCAGACACTTTATTTTTTTCCCGAAAATCCACCAGATACTGAAAGAATTGAGTATAAGGTAACATGATAAAAAGGATTTAAATTCAAGGATTATAAGAGAGGATCATAAAAGGAATATAAAATATTGAGAAAGGTTAGGGGAACCCAAGTAATAAGATCCCGGATATGATCCCTCAAACGACGAACGAGAACGAAAGTTAAGCGAACCGTTTAACAGATGAGTGGTCATTAGCCAAGTAATTAAGGGTTAATCAAAGAGGTTAGTGGATAATGATGTCATCACATCACAAGGAGAAGCCATGTGTTAAAAGATGACACAAGCATGGTGACATAATCATGACAAGGAGTAAAACTTACCATGGTAAAAAGCTAATAATTTGCCAAGCCAAAAGGAAAGCAACCAAGCATTTTATTTCACACTTCCCAAAATCAACCAAGCAAACTCTCTCTTCTTCCCCCATTGTTTTGCTTCAACTTCTTCTTGAAAAAATAAGGAGAAATTTTCAAAACTCAAGCTACACACCTTCAAAAATTAAGAGGTTTGTTTCCTTAGCTTCCATAATTCATGACTTAGTTATGTTATGAGTTTGAAGCCAAGATTCCAAGGTTTACTAAGTTGATCAATTCATCAAAGTTCTTGATGAATAGTGTTTTCAAGAAACTAACTTTGTGTTTTCTTATGTTTTCTTCTAGATCCAAGCTTAGTAGAGATAGTTAGTGGTTATTCAAGGCTCTCTAAGTGATTCTCCACTCTCCAAGGAAGGTATAACTCTCCAAGAAAACCTATCGACTAGTTCCTCCTGCTGCTGAGAAAGAGCACTGCAAGACAGATGATTCGTTCTTGCTGAAGAAGAGCCTCTCTCCGTTCTTCTTCCAATCCATCAAGATGGAGCTGATAGTCCATCAAAAAGAACAAGAGGTTTGTATGAGCCTCTTGTGGAACCAAGTTCCAGATCTCTTCAGGAATGGCGGTGACATGCCATTTCTGTTGCCAGTCATCACAACTAAACTCTACATTGAAATTTTTATAATTCATAAACATGTTGAAAAGAACCATTTTTGTTTACGAAGGAGAAAAATGATGAGAATTAAAAGAGAGAGAATGAGTTTGTGTGAGAATGGAAGATGATTTGGCTGAGATGAAATATCGGTTTAAATAGCCAATGGAATACCAAGGGACTCGAGGACTGTTTAACGATTAAGAGTAGAAATAATGATGCCTCGTCTCCCTAGACCGATGTGTAATAATAACAGTCAGTAAAAAATGAAAGAATGAGTTAATAGGCACGGGAAATAAGCAATAATTACCGTGCACATGCAGTTTTTCAGGACATACACGTTTACCACTAACCCTTAATAATTATGATTGTTTTTATCTCACCTAATTATATTCTGACTAAATATGACCGTTCAGTATTCACCACAAATAAGTCACGTAAGCATCAGAGTTTCCATCAGGATTTACATTAGAACTTGACTATTATCAGAACTTAATGGTCATCAGAATATGGCTTTTGTACTCAAAAAGTGAATGTTTGTTTCTGTAATTCTTCATACAAATACTGACTTATGCATCTTTTGAAATTCCTTTTTACAGTGGCTTCTCAGTGTAATGAGTCACAACTGCTTATCAGAATTTATGCTATTATCAGAGTATTTCTCCAATAATCAGAGAATGTGAAAAGTCACAAAGAAAAATTTATTTGCTTTTCTAATGCATATTACTTAATACCAGCAATGCACTTGGGTCTTCCCTTTCACATATTTACTCTAGATCTCAAAGGAGTACCTGACTTTTCTTTTCTTTTCTTTTCTTTTCTTTTGATAAGTAAGGCTTATCATCATTGAGTTCATCCTTAAGATTTACTGACATCAGAATTTGGCAGATAAGAAGCAAGAATCTAGTTTGTGACTTAGTAATAAGATACACAAAGTAAACTTGACTAAGCTCAATATAAGAATTTGCTTGTGTTAATGAGTTTCCACATAAACAACTAATTCAAACATGGGATTTCTAGTATTTAAAGACTACTAGGTCAGCATCTGGCACAGTTATCCTCATTGGATTGAACTGTCACAGAACATTCAGAACACTTATCAGAGTATATAGATCCACATCAGATAACAATCAGTATTTAATGAATTTCAATTTAAGCATAGATTACATGAAGATAAGACAATCTGTAAACACTGATCATAAAGTCTGATGCATGAGAACAAAAACTAAGCAGATTTAGAGAAAGAACCTGAAACTATTCCAAGTTCATTTACCAGTCTTGTAAAAGTAGCTTCACATAGTGGTTTTGTGAAGATATTTGCTAGTTGTTGATCTGTTGGAACAAAATGCAATTCCATTGTGCCTTCCATCACATGTTCCCTTATGAAATGGTACCTAATGCTGATGTACTTTGTCATTGAGTGTTGAACTGGATTACCTATCATAGCAATAACACTTTGATTATCATAGTAAATAGGTATTTTAGAAAATTCTAACCCATAATCCAGTAACTGATTCTTCATCCAAAAAATCTGTGCACAACAGCTTCCTGCAGCAATATATTTTGCTTCTGCACTTGATGTGGAAATTGACTTCTATTTCTTGCTAAATAAAGAAACCAATCTACCTCCAAGAAATTTGCAGCTTCCACTAGTGCTTTTCCTGTCTATTTTGCATCCTGCAAAATCTGCATCTGAGTAACCTATTAACTTAAAATCTGATTCTCTAGTATACCACAATCCTAGATCAGCTGTACCCTTAAGGTACTTGAGAATTCTTTTCACAGCTATTAAGTGAGGTTCTCTTGGATCAGCCTGAAATCTTGCACAAAGACAGGTAGCATACATGATATCAGGTCTACTTGCAGTTAAATAGAGTAAAGAGCCAATCATACCTCTGTAGTTAGTAATATCTACTGATGAACCAGTATCTTTGTCTAACTTGGTTGCAGTGGCCATGGGAGTGGATGCAGTTGAACAATCTTGCATTCCAAATTTCTTCAATAAATTTCTAGTGTACTTGGATTGACAGATAAAAGTACCTTCTTCATTTTTCCTGACTTGAAGTCCCAGAAAATAGCTGAGTTCTCCCATCATACTCATTTGATATCTTGACTGCATTAGTTTTGCAAACCTTTCACATAGTTTGGCATTTGTAGAACCAAATATGATATCATCAACATATATCTGTACCAAAAGTAGGTCCTTTCCATGGTTGAGGTAGAATAGTGTTTTATCAATTGTACCTCTGTGAAATCCACTTTCCAGAAGGAATTGAGCTAAAGTCTCATACCATGCTCTAGGAGCTTGCTTAAGACCATAAAGTGCTTTATCAAACCTGTAGACATGATTTGGAAATTTTGAATCTACAAAGCCTGGAGGTTGTTCAACATAGACCTCTTCTTCCAATTCTCCATTCAGAAAAACACTTTTCACATCCATTTAAAAGACTTTAAACTTTTTGTGAGAAATATAAGAAAAAAAGATTCTTATGGCTTCCAATCCAGCAACTGGTGCAAATGTTTCATCATAATCAATACCCTCCTGTTGAGAGTAGCCTTTATCAACCAGCCTTACTTTATTCCTTGTAATTATGCCATCACTGTCAGTTTTATTTCTGAACACCCATTTTGTGCCAATAATGGATCTATTCTTTGGTCTTGGCACTAGGGTCCAGACTTTATTTCTTTTAAATTCATTTAACTCTTCTTGCATTGCTTGTACCCAATCAGCATCTTGAATAGCTTCTTCCACTTTCTTTGGTTCAGTCTAAGATAGAAAAAAATGATAGAGACATTCATTTGATGTTCCAGTTCTAGTTCTGACACATGCTTCAGGATCTCCAATTATTAAGTTAGGTGTATGTAATTTGGTCTATTTTCTTGCAGATTGAAGTTGACTTCCAGAACTGGATCCTCCCCCATGATCCATGATGTCTCCATCAGCATTTTCTGATGCTCCCCTATAGTTATGCTCTCTGAGACTTCAGAATTTGACTTGGATCCTTCATGATTTGAAGTATCAGAGTTTCCAGAATTATCAGAATTTGGCTCATCAGAACTAGATGAATCAGAACTTGAAGAGCCAGTGACAGGTTCTAATGCTTCTTGAGAGTCTTGAGATGTGGTAGGATTTCTAGCTTGCTCCCCCTGGACAGGTGCATTTTCCTTTGGAGTTGTTACCATAGTTTCAATGACATCAGAACTTAACCCGTCAGAACTTACAGGTTCATATTTTAAGTCATCAGAATTTGCAGAATCAGAATTTAAGTCTTCATTTTCAAATCTTAGCTGATCATGATCATTGAAATCTTCAAGTCCAGTAATCTTCTTATCATCAAAAGATACATTGATAGATTCCATGACAACCCTTATTCTTAAATTGTAGACTCTGAAGCTTTTGTGGAAAGTCGATATCCAACAAAAATTCCTTCATCAGCTTTTAGATCAAATTTTGACAGTTGTTCAAGATGAGTCTTAAGAACAAAAAACTTGCAACCAAATACATGAAAGTATTTCAAATTTGGCCTTTTTTTCTTCACCATCTCATATGGTGTTTTTCCATGCCTGTTTATGAGTGTAGCATTCTGTGTAAAACAAGCAGTCTACACAGCTTCATCCCAAAAGTAGGTTGGCAGCTTTGCTTCATTAAGCATAGTTCGTGCAGCTTCAATCAGAGTCCTGTTCTTTCTTTCTACAACTCCATTTTGCTGTGGAGTTCCAGGTGCAGAAAATTCCAGTTTGATTCCGTGCTCTTTGCAGAACTCTTCCATGATTGAATTCTTGAACTTAGTGCTATTATCACTTCTTATAATTTTAACAGAATCTTTGACCAACTTATCCAGCTGTCTAACATGATCAGTTAGAGTAGATGCAGTTTCATTCTTCTTGTGCCAGAAGTACACCCAAGTGTACCTTGTGAACTCATCCACTATAACCATAACATATTTCTTCTTTGCAATAGAATGACATTGACTGGACCAAATAGATCAACATGCAGTAGGTGATAAGGCTCAAGAATTAATGACTCAGTTTTGCTTCTGAAAGAATATTTTCTTTATTTTGCCTTTGGACATGAATCACAAAGGCCATCAGGAGCAAATACTGATTTTGGCAGTTCTCTCACAAGATCTTTCTTTACAAGCTCATTTATGTTGTTGAAATTTAAATGAGAGAGTCTTTTGTGCCAATTCCAGTATTCTTCAATTGATGCTCTACTTAACAGACAGATTGTAGAACCATCAGTACTTGTTGAAAGTATGGCTTCATAAATGTTACCATGCATGTAACCTTTCGGAACCACTTTTCCTGTAGAATTGCTTACAACTTCACAGTGTTCTTCAATGAAATCCACATGATAACCTCTGTCAAAGATTTGACTCACACTTAGCAGATTATGTTTAAGTCCTGAGACAAAATCTACTATTTCAATGATGACATTCCCAAGATTAATATTTCCATATCCCAGAGATTTTTCCCATGTTTCCATCTCCATAAGAAACTCCTGGGCCAGCTTTCTCCACAAAGTCTGGGAGTAGGGCTTTATTTCCAGTCATATGTCCTGAACATCCACTATCCAGTACTAGATATTTTTCCTGTTTCCCTGCAATTACAAAGACCACTAATGGTTAGTTGCAAGGACCCAGACTTGCTTGGATCCTTTGGCCTTCTTAAGTTTGTTAGCATTTACAGCAGATTTAATATCAGAATTTATGCTAACATGCTGTTTATCAGAACTTATATCAGACTTTGCATCAGACTTTACACTAGAAGGAATTAAAGTAACTTTCTTCAAAGAAGGTTTTATTTGATAATAATCATAGTACAAACTATGATATTCCTTACGAGTATAAATGGAATGCCATAAACTACCACAATGAAAATAAGGATTTTGTGGCTTAAACCTAACAGACTGACTCTTAACTCCTGACTTAGGAGGTAAAGAGTTTATATTCTTATTCTTCCTGTAAAAAGAAGCAAGATGGTTAGATTTTCCACAAATATAACATTTCTTTCTAGGAGCATTAGGAACAGGCATATAATTATTGCTTTTATTCACACCTTCCTTTCCATTCCTATTTTTCCTAGCTGCCTTTACCTTGTTGACATTCCTTATTTCTTTCAGCTTATGCTTAAGCTGCTTCTTAGTCATTAAGCCTATGTTAACTTCAGCTAGTTTATCATGTTCTAATTTGTCAAAAGTTGACTTTTCCTTAACTTCTGTCACAGACTCTTTCATCTTTTCAGAATCAGACTTCACAGTTTTACCCACAAACTTAACAGGATTTACCTTTGGATTAACAGTCTATTTAACAATAATTGGCTTAATTTGTTCAGTACCTTTTTCACTTTTATCATCTCCATAACCTAAGCCCTCTTTCCAGTTTCCACTACTTAATAAGTTCTGAGTTGTTCTGCCAGAGTTAGTCCAAGTCCTGATAATCTCTCTTTCTTTTTCTAACTTAGTTTTTAGAGATTGATTCAATTTTACCAATTCATCTCTAACATAAAAAGCATCATCTATTTCTTTCTAAGTTTGATGGAACATAACTAACACTTTTTCCAAATAGTCATTCCTTTTCTTATAAGCAAGATTTTCAGAAGTTAATCTTTCACATGTTAAAGTTTGATCTCTATAACTAATAAACATGGTTTTAAGATATAATCTCAACTCAGTAATATCATCAGTATGAAAAGCATAAGTTGTTTGAGGTACCTTCAATTCAACAGTTTCAGGGCTGCCATCAGCATTTGCCATTAAAGCATAATTCACCTCAACTTCAGAATCTGAAGAGTCTATCTAGCTTTTCTTCTTTGTGACAAGTGTATTGCCTTTGTCACTCTTTCCCCTTCTGAATTTCCTGTAGGCTATCTTTTTGATACCCTTCACTATAAAAGCACACAATTTCATCATCTCTTCATCAACATCTATTTCAGGTAAACTTTCAGTTTCTGAATCATCATCATCAGAACTTGATGATTCTGAATCAGACTTTATGATGAGAGCCTTTCCTTTGCCTTTCTTTGAGACAGCCACCTTGGGGGATTCCTTCTCGGCTTTAAGAGCAAATTTCCTTGACTTTCTCTCATGTCTCTTGCTCCTTTGATCCATCTCAAGTTCATAAGTCTTGAGCATACCATAAATTTTCATCAAGAGTAGTTTTATCAAGAGCATAGTTGTCTCTTATAGTATAGACTTCAAATCCCAACTTTCTGGAAGAGCTGAGAGGAATTTTAGATTTGAATCTTCAAGATCATATTCCTTGTCCACCAGTGACAGATCATTCAAGAGTTTGACAAACCTGTCATATAAGTCAGTTAATAACTCATCAGCTTTTGAGTCAAAGTGCTCATACTCTTGAGTGAGTATAGTCCTCCTGTTCTTCTTGATTGTATCAGTTCCCTGGCATCTTGTCTCCAAAGCATCCCATATCTCCTTTGTAGTCTTGCAATGAATTACCTGTTTGACATGACATTATCAATGGCACTATGCAGCAAATGCCTTACCTTTGCATCCTTGGCAATGGATGAGATATCTTCAGCTGTATACTCACTATTCTCCTTTGGTATGGTCTTTGCTGGCTGATCTGCAACTACAATAGAGAGCTTGGTTGGATTATGTGGTCCTTCATTAATTCTGTCAAGGTATTCTGGATCTGTAGCTTCAAGAATTATAGCCATCTTCACTTTCCATATGGGATACT
Source organism: Apium graveolens (assembly GCF_009905375.1). Taxonomy (NCBI): domain Eukaryota; kingdom Viridiplantae; phylum Streptophyta; class Magnoliopsida; order Apiales; family Apiaceae; genus Apium; species Apium graveolens. The sequence goes on along the minus strand of NC_133656.1, from coordinate 20,199,734 downwards.
CAGAAGGTCTCAGTATGGGAACCCTAATAGTCTCATATCGACTGTGGGTTTGAGTCTTTTGAGTTTCTTTAGTTTTAGTGTGCTTGGTTGGAGTTTGTTCTTCTTCAGACATGATTGTTTGGATCTTTACTGTATGTGTGTTTACAGATAAGCTCTGATACCAATTTTTAGGTTACACAACACCGTAGAAGGGGGTTGAATACAGTATTTAATACAATCAAATCAATTTCGAACACAAGTAACAGTAAACAAATATATTCAATATAATAAACTTTGTTACAATGAAACTGTTCCCTCTCAGTGATGAACAAATATCACAAAGAATTGCTAGGTTACAATGTATGATCTTCTCGATAATGATAACACATATAGTGTAAACCTATGTCTGTGTTCATATATTACATAGTTACAAGATAACTTCTTATGGAATATAATTCTGTCTGCTAAAATATATCAATCGGATATCTTATACAAGTCTTCTTATCTTTTGTGTTAGTTTCGATCTTCTATCCTGTAAATCAGCTTCCTTCCTTAATTGTAAGTCCACCCACACTTAAGTTCTGACTTCCAGTAAGTACTGATTCCAGTAAGTACTGATATTTCCTATTTGTTAAGATCTAAAAACTAAACATGAAACATATTAGACATGAAATCTCAAATATATCTAACACAGGGTGTTTGGGAATGCATCCCTAATCGGGCGGTAAATTCCGTCCAACGCTAAATACAGGCGAGAGACCGATAGCAAATAAGTACCGCGAGGGAAAGATGAAAAGCACTTTGAAAAGAGAGTCAAAGAGTACTTGAAATTGTCGGGAGGGAAGCGGATGGGGATCGGCGATGCACCCCGGTCGGATATGGAACGGTGTCAAGCCGGTCCGCCGCGGCTCGGGGTGTGAACTTGTGCGGATGGGCATGACGGCCAAAGCCCGGGCTTTAGAAATGCTTGTGGAGATGCTGTCGCGTTGATTTTGGTGGTAGCACGTGCCTCATGGCATGCCTCGGCATATACGTGCTCCTGGCACAGGCCTGCGGGTGCCCCATTCGGCCCGTCTTGAAACATGGACCAAGGAGTCTGACATGTGTACGAGTCATCAGGTAAGTAAACCCGTAAGGCCCAAGGAAGCTGATTGGCGGGATCCCTATATGGGGTACACCGCCGACCGACCTTGATCTTCTGAGAAGGGTTCGAGTGTGAGCATTCCTGTCGGGACCTGAAAGATGGTGAACTATGCCCAAGTGGGGCGAAGCCAGAGGGAACTCTGGTGGATGCCCGCAGCGATAATGACGTGCAATTTATTCGTCTGACTTGGGTATTGGGGCGAAAAACTAATCGAACCGTCTACTAGTTGGTTCCCTCCGAAGTTTTCCTCAGGATAGCTAGAGCCCGGGTGCGAGTTCTATCGGGTAAAGCCAATCATTAGAGGCATTAGGGGCACAACGCCCTCGACCTATTCTCAAAGTTCAAATAGGTAGGACGACACGACTGCTTTGTTGAGCCGTGCCACGGAATTGAGAGCTCCAAGTGGGCCATTTTTGGTAAGTAGGACTGACAATGCGGGATGAACTGGAAGCCGGGTTACGGTGCCCAACTGCGCGCTAACCTAGAACCCACAAAGGGTGTTGGTCGATTAAGACAGCAGGATGGTGGTCATGGAAGTCAAAATCCACTAAGGAGTGTGTAATAACTCACCTGCCGAATCAACTAGCCCCGAAAATGGATGGTGCTTAAGCGCGTGACCTATACCTGGCCGTCAAGGCAAGTGCCAGGCTCCGATGAGTAGGAGGGCACTACGGTCGCTGCGAAACCTTGGGCGCAAGCCCGGGCGGAGCAGCCGTTGGTGCGGATCTTGGTGGTAGTAACAAATATTCAAATAAGAACTTTGAAGGCAGAAGAGGGGAAAGGTTCCATGTGAACGACACTTGCACAGGGGTTAGTCGATCCTACGAAATGGGGGAAGCCCGTCAGATAGCGCGTTTCACGTGAACTTCGAAAGGAAATCGGGTTAAAATTTCTGAACCGGTATGTGGCGGCTGACGGCAACGTTAGGGAGTCCGGAGACGTCGGTGGGGGCCTCGGGAAGAGTTATCTTTTCTATTTAACAGCCTGCCCACCCTGGAAACGGCTTAGCCGGAGGTAGGGTCCAGCGGCTGGTAGAGTACCGCACGTCGCACGGTGTCCGGTGCGCCCCTAACGGCCTTTGAAAATTCGGAGGACCGAGTGCCTCCCACATCCGGTCGTACTCATAACCGCATTAGGTCTCCAAGGTGAACAGCCTCTGGTCGATGGAACAATGTAGGCAAGGGAAGTCGGAAAAATAGATCCGTAACTTCGGGAAAAGGATTGGCTCTAAGCGCTGGGCACGGGGGTCCAAGTCCCGAACCCGTCGGTTGTCAGTGGACTGCTTGAGATGCTTACGCGGTGAGACTGGGTTGCCGCGTGCCGGCCGGGGGAGGGATTGGGAACGGCTTCTTCGGGGGCCTTCCCCGGGCATCAAACAGTCGACTCAAAACTGGTACGGACAAGGGGAATCCGACTATTTAATTAAAACAAAGCATTGCGATGGTCCCTCCAAATGCTAACGCAATGTGATTTCTGCCCAGTGCTCTGAATGTCAAAGTGAAGAAATTCAACCAAGCGCGGGTAAACGGCGGGATAACTATGACTCCCTTAAGGTAGCGAAATGCCTCGTCGTCTAATTAGTGACGTGCATGAATGGATTAACGAGATTCCCACCATCCCTGTCTACTATCCAGTGAAACCACATCCAAAGGAATGGGCTTTACAGAATCAGCGGGGAAAGAAGACCCTGTTGAGCTTGACTCTAGTCCGACTTTCTGAAATGACTTGAGAGGTGTAGGATTGTTAGTCCCCTAATAATATGACAAGAATTACAGAAAGGGGGGTTGAATGGAATTCTTGAAACTTTTCTTGAATAAAAATTGTTCTAACTCAATTATATATATCAGTGTGAATTGATTAGCAGAATGTGGAATAATCACTTGAAATGAATCAAAACACAAAAAATTAAAAACAAGAGTCTTTAAATACTTTCTGGTGGATTTGAATGATTCCACCAGAGATATATAATATATATCGAGAGAACTCTGTGTGCAAAAAGCTCACAGTTGCTTACAAAATGATAACAACTAAGAATGAGAGAATGCTAAGAATATAGCTTACAAATGTTTCTCTCTCTCTATCTTAGTTTCTTAGTTCCAATTCTATTTGTTGCTTCTTGGTTTATATATCACCAAGATTATAAAGCAATAAGACAAGATAATAAAACAAAACTATCGAGTCTATTACAATGCTACTTCATTACTCTGTTCCAACATCTTTGAATATCTTCATAATAGCATGGAAATGGCAATACTTCTTTGTTCTCGAAAACCCAGTTGAATAGGCTACCACATTCCATTTGTATACACTCGACGCATGTGACTGTGTTGTAACTGTCAACAGATATTTGAATTCTTTATCCGTCGGGTTCATGATCATCCATCGATTAAATGATCATCCGTCGGGTTGTTGATCATCCGTCGAATTCTTTGTTGTTTATCCGTCGGGTAGCAATCGGGCACTAGACTTCATTTCATCTATACAGAATTACAAGACATCATCTATGTACAATTAATCAACCTATTTTGCATATCTAGTTAAAGTCAACATGACTTAAGTACTACTACAGATTCTAAACAATGTGTATGCAGAAACGTGCTACAGACTTATTGTTACGTAAGCTACTAACTCGATGGATAATAAATCATCATCCGTCGGGACTATATTGAGTCATCCGTCGGGACTATAATCCTTATCCGTCGAGTGATACAAAATTCACTAAGTAAAATCTACCAAGGTGTTTTGTTAATGAAATCATCAAGTTCACAACATATACACAACAATCTCCCCCAATTTATGTCTACTGGAATTGTAGCCATAAATTAAGAGAAACTTGATGATAACAAAACACCCTAAAAATACAACTTTAAAAGAAAGTAGATAATACTGAAAAGTGCTTCAATTAACAAAATGTACAAAGTGCCCATTTGGGAAATCTTAAAATAAGTAACTTATGACTTAAAATGATTAAGTGTGAAATAAGTGATAAGATGATAAATACTTATAAATTCTATGAGTGTTTGGATAAATTTACTTATAAGTCAGAAGTTTTTTTACTTAAATAAATTAAAATAAATAATTATTAAATACAATTATCTTAGTTCATGAATCTTAAATTAGAAAATATTTTAAAATTTATATTTTAAAATCAAAACTTTAGAAAAAAGTGAAAAAATGAAAATAAGTTGGAAAAAAGTACGTTACTGCCAACTTTCCACTTATCAACTTATAAGTTGTGAATTCAACTTATAAGTTGGGTCGACAAACACTCATCAATAAGTTGTTACGAGCTTATAAGCCATAAGTAGCTTATAAGCCGGTAGCCAAACATGCCCAAATTTTAGCTCACAACCATTTTCAAGGTGCTCCTCTAGCCTGAGCAGATTTCTCTAGTTCCTTGAAGGTTTGGATCTCTTTCCAAGCTTTTTGTTGTTTACTTCTATCTGATTCTGGAGCTGTCTGTGGAATTCCAGTTCATCAGATTCTGAGAGATTTAGCTTTTCTTGTATTTACAAGAGAGTCTCATTGCTAGAGATGCTCAATTGGTCTTCTAATCTAAAAAATATTCTCACTTCTTTGTCATCCATGAACTCCATCAGCTAGTAGGGCCTTAGATGCACTCTTCTCCCTGTGTAAGGGATAATTAGAGTCTTTGGGAGTGCATCTTTAGCTCTAACACTCCTTAGTTCTTCAATCTTCTTTAGAACCACTCTTCTTGCAGTGACATTGAACCCAAAGTTCTTCTTGAAAGATAAATAAACCTTAATCAGTACAACTTGGCTTTCTTGAAGGATCCTGTGAAGTGGCCACTGAATTTCCTTTCCTCCTTTGTACTTGAAAACTAACCTTTCAGGTAGGTTTCTGTATGCATCAATTCCTCTCACTTCATCTAGATCATCTAGATAGAGGTTCAAATCAGAAAATTCCTTGATTTCACATAAGTATAGGTAATCTCCCTTATTAGCTTTAGATTGAGCTTTGACTAGAGATTTGGATTTGAGTGGTGACAACTTCACTTTCTTGACTGCTCTTGACTTTGTTCTTTTTAGCTTGTTAAGGATTGGCAGATTAAAGTCAGGAATTGGTATGTTCTCCCATTCTATTGGCTCATCCTTAGGCACAATAGGTTCACCATGAATGTTCCTGTAAGGATCCACCACCTTGATATCTTCAAATACCACAGAGGATTTTGATGCTTGAGTTGTAGTTGGAGTGGATTCCTTGGGAAACTAATTCTCCAATTCCTTATTAACAATGTCCAGTTTCCTTTTGGTTCTTTTAGCCAATTCCTGGATTCTTGGAGCTTTCTTCTGTTGTTCAACTTGCTTCTTTGGATCTTGAGATTCAATGATTTCAGATGGCTGAGCAGGAATTTGTTGTGATGAATTTACAGCATGTAGCTTGGCCAAGATAGCAATTTGCTCTTTCTTTTGTTTAGCCTTTTTAGCATCTAGAGTAGCTTGCTTCTTTTCCTGCTTCAATCTAGCTTTTTCTTCTCTCTTTGCTTAAGCAAATTGAGGATGTCCAGGCACCACACAAATTTCTTTCCAATTCCTGAAAACTTTAGCATTTCTCTTTTTCAAAGCTGAATCAGCTGAATCTTTGTAGAAAGCAATTGACCTTGACAGAAGCATCTTTTCATCAAGCTTAGGTGTCTCATACACAGTATCCAAAGGGTTCTTCAATGATAATTTTGGATAGTTCACCCTTGGTTTCAGAATTATTTTAGCCTTTGGAGATTTGATGTAGGATGACTGTCCCCTTTCTAGATAGTTCATGCTCATCTCATTCACAAAAATTTGCTTGACTTGAGAGTGATGGATGGCTGACTTTACTGGCTCCTTGACTAGTTCAAACTTCTTTTGTATATCCTCATCAATCTTCTCCCAGTTAAGTGGACTCAACTTCTTCTTTTCAGCTGCTCTAAAGTTGACTGCTGCTGCATTTATCAGAACTATACTGTTTATAATTGGTGGCTTTGAGATAGTAATTGAAGGCATAATTACTTTACTGATTTGAATTTGAAGCCTTTCCCCCTCACTTGGTCCTTTCTCCCCCTTTTTGTTATCATCAAGTTGAGTAGAGGAGGAGGTTTGAGCAGGCACCAGTTTTTGAAGTAAATCTGTCTGTTGGGCTTGATAAAGATGGATGGCTATTAAAGATGCTTTCATGGCTGACATTCTTGTATCCAAGGCATCTATCTTGATTGCAAGATCAGAATTTTTCCTTAATTTCCTCTTGATGTCAAGCATTGTGGCTTCTGGAAGCTTAGAATCCATCTTGTCTGAAATGGCCTTCTTCATCTCATCAATATCACCCTTAATGATGTTTACATCCCTAGAATGTTGGAAGCCTTGAATTTGTTGAAGTTACAGTGAGGCTAGATGTGCCTGAAGGAGCTTCTTGGTGCTTGCATTTGTAGTGGTTTGAAGAGCAGTATTTGTCTGATTGATTAGTTGGATTAGGGTTGTCTTGAAGTAGTGGTCATCACAGTGCTTTGAAAATGCACATGATGGCATACCTGATCTTGAACTGGAACCTACTTCTCCCCCTATGTCCATTGCTTCATCTTTACTATCCCCACTTCCATCACCAAAGAAATCAGCTGAACCACCAGTCTCATAATCCACATCACCAGCTATAGAGGGCAAAGCTGTGATGGCATCCTTAGCTCTTAGCATAGACTGTGTGGTATGCACCAGATTGAGCATCCTTTATGCATTGACATTGCCCTGTTCAACTAGAAGTTGATAAGCTGGAACAAGGTGAGTAAATGCCTCAGCATCAACGGAGGTAGAATTTATAATAGCTTGAGGTTGCTGAGATAGTCCATCCCTGTCTGCATCCTGGACATTCATTGACTCACTAGCAATGACATCCATCCTTATAGCTACAGTACCTGCATTTCTCTCGTTTTCTCTCTTTTGTTGCATCAGGGTCTCACCCTGGCTCCCCACCCTCACAACCTCACCTTCACCATCTAAGGTGGGACTCCACTCACTCTCTTTTGCTAGTCCTGAAAAAATGGACTGCATAGTTTCACTCACTTCCTCTCCTTTTTCCTGGGAGCAACCCAGACTCTCACTCGAAACACTCTTTTCTCTCAATCCTAATAGTGACTGTACAACCACTAATTCTTCTGCACTTGAAATAAATGAAGTTTGAAGTGGTGCAGAGATACTCGATGGATGAGTGATATCCATCGGGTGAGTGGTTTTGCTATTCGATGGATAACTGCTGTTAAGCTTATCCGTCGGGATACAATCACTACTCGACGGATGAGCAATATATGTCGAGAGAGTATAAATGAATGAACTAGGAATGGAAACTATTGTGGACTCTGTGCTGATTGAAGATATTTTGTGCACAGATGATTCAATAGTTCCTGAAAGAATTGGCAAGTGAGCCAACAAATCATCTAAAAGATGATACTCACTTGCACTAGATTTTGGCTTCCCTAACAAAGTTAAAAAAGGGGAATCAGTAATTGATATGTTTATCATATCCACATCCAGAGAGTTTGTGGGTGAGTTTGGTGTTTGAGGTGCTTCTATTACTAGAGATTTTGGCTGTGACTCCATATTTATTGGAGCCACATCAAACTGAATTTATGAAGGTGCAATGACCGTGTCTTTAGCACCAGTTTGCACAGTGTGTGTACCCTGTGCATGCCCAAGGGTTTTAGATTTCTTCTTTCTGGCATAAGTTTGGGGTGAGCTTGTGTCCCTAACCCTCTTGGCATGTGCTCTTGGTTGAGAGCTTTGTTCAATAACTACATCCTTTTGGGAGGATGTAGCTAGAAATGAGCTTTTATCCTTTTTAAGCACTACAGTTTGTTGGGAAACTATAGTGTGGCTAGGCTGGGAACCACTCAACTCTCCATCCTTATTCTTAGGGTTTCTTTTATGTTCACCCCTTCCCTCACCTGCCTTACTCACCTGCACACTCCCCTCTTTGGTTTTGGTAGTTTTTGCAACTGGCATCTTTTGAGAGATACCAGAGGGGGCTTTCTTTGATTTGGATTTAGAAATTTTTGCCGGTTTAGTAGCTTGGGTAGGCAACTGTTGGGTCATTGACACAGTTGTCGTAGCTACACTGGAACTCAAAGAAAGTTGTGAGGTTGGAATAGCAGGGATAGATGAACTTATCTCACTTACCTGAGGTGCTTCCATTGCAGGAAACTAGAACAGTGGCACCTCCTTGTGATGATTGGCCCTGTTCAAATCTGAAATGATCCTTCTCTCTTGAACCCAACAATCTAATTTGTTGTTAGGGTTCTCAAGCACAATTCCCTCAGAGAGATGGTTAGCTAACATCATAAAGAATCTAGCATAATACACATTCTTACCTCTCTTATTTAACTCTCCTAGTTTGAATCCCAACTCAAATAAAACAAGGTCACTAAAATTATTGAACCTATCTGTAACTAGCATGTAGAGTATGTTAAGCATAGAGATATTGACTGAATCAAAATTACTGACTTTACCAGAAAAGACCTTGGTCACTACATCACACATAAAACTCCATTCTTTCCTAAGGCCCAATCTCCTAATGTCACTTAACTTAGAAGTAAAAAGAGCATAGTTCATGGAATTAAGCATATTGATTATGTCAGTGTCAGTGTGTGGTGAGGTCACAGTGTTATCAGGAATCTAGAAACATGCTTTTATAACATCACTATTGATACAGAATTCCTTACCTTTAATGGTGAGTGTGATTGTCTTATCTATTGAGTTGTATGTAGCAGTGGTCCACATCTCTTCAACAACTTCACAAAAGATTGTGGGTGATTCCAGCATGGCATAGCTAAGCTTGCAATTCTTCATAAAGTCCATCATCTTGTGATAGTCACAGATTGCTGAATCCCCTTGTTTACTAGTGCAGTGAAATTGTTCTTCTCATAAATAAACCCATGAGACATAATCTTGACAACGGGCGCCATTGTTAGAGAATAAGAGCTTGAAGAGAGAGGGTAAGTCTTTGAAAGAGAAAGAAATTGGAGTAGTTGATTTGAGAATGATAAAAGAAAAGCAATGGAAATGAAATAAGCATTTATACTATCTCAAAAATAACTGTTAAAAATAATAAAGTAAAATAAAGTAACCAATGAAAATTGCCTAAAATAGCCGTTTAAGAATAAACTGTAAAAATTCCACCCATTATCCATCGTGTTATGCTTACAAACTGTAAGTATACTCGATGGATAATGTTCAGGGAATTAACGGCTAAGATTAAGACAATTCGACGGACGAGGATTAACTGTTATCCGTCGAGTCATAAAATATTCCAGAAAAATAATTGATTTTTATTAGCAAATTGTATACCGATGGATGATCAAACTCGATGGATAAAGATCATCCGTCGAGATGTAAATTTTGACTTAACCAAATTTTCATCCAAGACTGAAAAATCAATTAAATTTCTGGCTGCATTACAACTTGCAAATTATCTCATAAATATTTAAGAATAATTAAGCATACCTAACTCACTTACCAACCTTGAAAAAGTGGATTCATCCAGTGGCTTGGTAAAAGTATCTGCAAGCTGCCTCTCACTTGGAACAAAATGTAGTTCCACAATACCATTCATTACATGTTCCCTTATGAAGTGGTACTTGATATCTAGGTGCTTTGTCCTTGAATGTAGTACAGAATTTTCAGTGATGGCAATTGCACTTGTGTTATCACAGAAAATTGGAATCCTTTCAACTTGCAAACCATAGTCTAGCCATTGATTTTTCATCCATAAAATATGTGCACAGCAACTGCCAGCAACAATATATTCAGCTTCAGCTGTAGAAGTAGAAACTGAATTTTGCTTTTTACTGAACCAGGACACAAGCTTGTTTCCTAGAAATTGACAGGTTCCTGTTGTACTTTTTCTATCAATTCTACATCGTGCATAATCTGCATCTGAATAACCAGTTAGATCAAAACCAGAATCTCTAGGGTACCAAATGCCAAGTTTTAGTGTTCCCTTGAGATATCTGAAAATTCTCTTAATAGCTACTAAGTGAGATTATCTAGGATCAGCCTGAAATCTGGCACATAAACATGTAGCAAACATTATATCTGGCCTACTAGCTGTTAAGTACAGAAGTGAGCCAACCATGCCCCTATAACTTGAAATATCCACAGACTTTTCAGTAATGTTTAATTCAAGCTTAGTTGCAGTGGCCATGGGAGTTTTTGCGGATGTGCAATCCATTAGATCAAACTTCTTTAGAAGATAAAAAATATATTTAGTTTGACTAATGAATATTCTATCACTAACTTGTTTAACTTGCAAACCAAGAAAGTATGTTAGTTCTCCCATCATACTCATTTCATACCTACTTTGCATCAATTTGGCAAACTTTTTGCAAAGTTTCTCATCTGTAGAGCCAAAAATAATGTCATCTACATAAATTTGAACAAGTATAATAGAGCCATTTACATTTCTATAGAATAAAGTTTTATCTACTGTACCTCTTGTGAAGTGATTTTCCAAAAGGAACTTTGATAAAGTGTCATACCAGGCTCTAGGTGCTTGCTTCAATCCATAAAGTGCTTTTAAAAGATATAGACATGTTCTGGAAAATTTGGATCTTTAAAACCAGCAGGTTGACTGACATATACTTCCTCCTCCAAATCTCCATTCAGAAAGGCACTTTTGACATCCATTTAATAGACCTTGAAATTGGCATGGGCTGCATAGGCTAAGAAAATTCTGATGGCTTCAAGTCTTGCAATAGGAGCAAATGTTTCATCAAAATCTATTCCTTCTTGTTGACAATAGCCCTTAGCAACAAATCTAGCTTTGTTCCTGACTACTATGCCATTTTCATCCATCTTGTTTCTGAATACCCATTTGGTGTCTATTAGATTCTTTCTTTTAGGCTTGGGCACCAGCTTCCATACATTATTCCTTTCAAATTGGTTTAGCTCCTCCTGCATAGCTAAAATCCAATCAGGATCCAACAAAGCTTCTTCTACCTTCTTTGGTTCTTCCTTGGAAAGAAAGCTGTTATATAGACATTCTTCTTGAGTTGCTCTCCTGGTTTGAACTCTAGAAGAAACATCACCAATTATTAGCTCAAAGGGGGTGATCTTTTATCCATTTTCTTTGTTGAGGTAGATTAGCTCTAGATGAAGAGGCCTCATTGTTGTCTTGATGTGTGATTAAGTTTTGATTGATAGAAACTCCCCCTGAGTTTGTGGATCTTTGATTTGAGAAAGGGGAACTTTCTATAGGTGATCTATCCTGACTTCCTTCTCCTTTTGATAACCCGGTGGATGGTGAATTTTGAGTACCGATGGATGAAGCAGGTTGCCTTCCGACATATAAGGCAGATTGTCTCCCGACGGATGAAGCATTTTGCAATTCGACAGATGTTGAATTTATGCTTCATTGATAGTAGATTTTTCTGCATTATCCTTTGATATTGTTTCTTGATCACTTTCATCATCACTGTCATCACTAACCATCTCCACATTGTCGAATTTGAAGCTCTCATGGTAATCTCCATCTTGAAGTCCTTCAATCTTTTTATCATCAAACACAACATGTATTGATTCCACAATAACGTTGGTTCTTAGATTGTAGAGTCTATATGCTGTACCAACAACATATCCAACAAAAATTCCTTCATCTGCTTTAGCATCAAACTTCCCATTTTGATCAATTTGATTTCTCAGCATATAGCATTTGCAGCCAAAGATATGAAGAAAATTTAGAGTTGGCTTCTTGTTCTTGAACAATTGATAGGGAGTCATGCATCTTGCTTGATTAACCAGGGAAATATTCTGAGTGTAGCATGCAGTATTTACAGCTTCAGCCCAGAAATATGATGGCAATTTAGATTCTTCAAGCATTGTCCTGGCAGCTTCAATAAGTGATCTGTTCTTCCTTTCCACTACTCCATTCTGTTCTGGAGTTCTTGCTGCTGAAAACTCATGCAGAATCCCATTTTCCTCACAAAATACTCTCATGATAGAATTCTTGAACTCAGTTCCATTGTCACTCCTGATTCTTCTAACCTTGAAATCAGGATGATTATTGACTTGTCTTATGTGATTGATGATGATTTCACTAGCCTCATCTTTAGACTTTAGGAAATATGTCCAAGAGAACTTTGAGAAATCATCTACAATTACTAGGAAAAATCTTTTCCTTGAGATGGACAACACATTGACTGGTCCAAACAAATCCATGTGTAGTAGTTGTAAAGGTTTCTTCAATTGTTGAATCAAGTTTCTTCCTGAATGATGCTTTAATCTGCTTCCTTTTTTGGCAGGCATCACACAATCCATCCTTAGAAAACTACACTAGAGGAATGCCTCTAACCAGTTCTTTCTTTACTAGCTCATTCATGGTCTTGAAGTTTAAATGGGATAGCTTCTTGTGCCATAGCCAACTTTCATCCTGACTTGCTTTACTGAGAAGACAAGTAACAGATTCTGCATTAGATGAGTTGAAATCACCTAGGTACATATTTCCTTTTCTCACACCAGTGAGAACCACTTTGTTGCTTCTTTTGTTAGTCACAACACGGGCTTCTGAGTTGAAAGTTACTGAGTTGCCTTTATCACAAAGCTGGCTGATACTCAACAAATTGTGTTTGAGACCATCCACTAAGGCAACCTCCTCAATGATGACATTGTCCTTTGAAATCAAGCCATATCCCACAGTATAACCCTTGCTGTCATCTTCAAAAGTGATACTTGGGCCAGCTCTCTCCTTAAACTCTGTGAGCAGGGTAGAATCACCAGTCACGTGTCTTGAACAACCACTATCCAAGTACCAAAGATTCTTTTTGTTTCCCTGTACACATCAAAATCAAGTCAAGTTGATTTTGGTACCCAAGTTTCCTTGGGTCCTGCCTTGTTAGCTTTCTTTTTCTGTTTCTTAGGCTTTATCTCATTGGACTTGGGGATATCAGATTCATCCTTAGTCATTTGAGTTGGGCCTTTGAAACCATTCATCATAACAGAATAATCAGGCATACTTTGATTAACAGGGAATGGCATGCTATTAGTGAAAATTTTATTCCAGTAAGGCATGCTAAATGGCATTTGAGGCATACTAAATGCAGCATAATAGGGATTAGGTGCAAATGGCATATTAGCAAACTGTGCATTCATATTCTGTGTAGACATAGCATTCATAGGCATGGGAGGCATGGCATTCATGTTGGGAAAGTGAGGTGGCACATACATGGAAGTAGGCATGGCATATTTGCAATTAACAGACAGATGATTTACACTACCACACTTGACACAGATTTTTCTTGGAGCATATTTATCAGGTGTGTAGTTATTGTGTTTGTTAATTCCTACTTTTCCATTTCTATTATTTTTCTTTTTAGCCTCTGTTTTAACCTCAATCTTTTCAAGTCTGTCACTTAATTGTTTGACAGTCATGTGACCAACATTAGCCTTTTTCCCTTTCTTAACTTGACTCGATTCTCCTGGAACAAAGTTCTTAGAAACAGATCCATACTTTTCATTCAGCTTAACAAGTTTGGCTTTACTGATAGGCTTCCTTACAGTCGACGGATAACCCTTTTTGTTATCCAATGGATGACCCTTATCATCCGTCGAGTCTACATCTGTTAGCACTCCATCCACCAAATTTGGTTCTAGTTTTCCTTGTTCTTTTTCCAGGCTTCATCACAGAAGGACTCAATTCCTTGAACTTTGGTGATTTGAGCATGGACATCTCTAGATGTTTTCCATGCCTTAATCACCTCCTGTTCACGCTCGAGCTGCTTCTTCAAAATTTCTTCTTTCTTCAAGGACTTAGTTAATTCCTCGGCAATCTTACACTCAATTCTTAATTTTTCAAAATCAATGAACTGAGACTCTAGCACATTATTTCTCTCACTCAAAAACAAATTGTTTTCTTTGATTTTAGCATTTTCTTTAGTATGAGACTTAAGTGTAACACGCAAATGATATAACTCTGTAGACATGTCATTTATAACATCATTAAAGTCACCTTTAGATAAATGTGCAAGGTTTGTAGTAATTACCTGATTACTTGAAGAACTTGTTTATGTTTCATCAGACTTGGCCATTAGGGCTAGATTGACATAGCTGACATCTTCATCTTCATCCAGACCATCTGCTGCCCAGTCATTTTCTTGTGTAATGAAAGCCCTTTCCTTTTGTTTGAGCAACTCAATGTATTTTTTCTTATAATCCACTGGCTCAAAGTTTTTCTTGCTGGAATCTGACTTTCTACACTCACTGGCAAAGTGCCCTGCCAAGCCACATTTGAAACAATTGAATTTTGATTTATCCACCATGTTTCTATTTGGCTTGGTTGCTCCAAAGTTCTTTTTGAAATGGAGCTTGGAAAATCTTCTGGAAAGAAATGCTAAATGTTCATCAATGTCTTCCATGTTATCTTGGCTCAAAGAATCTTCACTTTCTACTGCAAGCCCCTTGCCCTTGTTCTCACAGACCCTTAAGTTGATTCAACAGCTTCCATCTTCATCTCCTTTTCCTTCTCCAACTCAGCAACTAGTGCAATGGACTCTCCTTTCTTCTTTCCTCTCTCCATCCTCTCATCTTGCTCTATTTCAAGCTCATAGGTTTTCAGGATGCCATATAGTCTCTCCAAAGTAAACTCCTTATAATCTTGTGAGTTTCTCAATGAGACTGTCATTGGTTTCCATTCCTTTGGAAGAGATCTAAGGAATTTCAGATTGGAGTCTTTTGTCTGATAGACCTTTCCATGCAACTTTAGAGCATTTAGCAGTTTTTGAAGCCTACTAAAAATGTTAGTGAGTGACTCAATTTCTTCATTATGAAAATGCTCATATTACTGAATCAGTAGCTGCATCTTGTTTTCTTTAACTTGCCCAGTGCCATCACAGATGATCTGTATTGTATCCCAAACATCCTTGGCAGTTTTGCAGTTGATAATGTTGTCAAACATATCACCATCAACTCCATTAAAAAGGATATTCATGGCCTTTTTATCCTTCCTGACTTGTTCAATGTCAGGATCAGACCATTCATACCTTGGCTTGGGGACAGATGGCTCATTTCCAGTTGTAACTCTCATTGGTACATGAGGGCCTCTTTCTATGCAGTCCACATAGGCCTCATCTTGAGAAAGTAAACGAAGATGCATCTTTACCTTCCAATGATGGTAATTATCTTTATCCAGAAAGGAATCTTGATTCCAACATCCTTTTTGTTCATCTTGTTGTGTTGTTTTGATCTTTAAACTCGTTGTTCTTCAAGAGCTTGCTCTGATACCAATTGTTAGTCCCTTAACAATATGACAAGAATTACAGAAGGGGGGTTGAATGGAATTCTTGAAACTTTTTCTTGAATAAAAATTGTTCTAACTCAATTATATATATCAGTGTAAATTGATTAGCAGAATGCGGAATAATCACTTGAAATGAATCAAAACACAAGTAATTAAAAACAAGAGTCTTTAAAAACTTTCTGGTGGATTTAAATGATTCCACCAGAGATATATAATATATATCGAGAGAACTCTGTGTGCAAAAAGCTCACAGCTGCTTACAAAATGATAACAACTAAGAATGAGAGAAATGCTAAGAATATATCTTACAAATGTTTCTCTCTTTCTATCTTAGTTCCTTAGTTCCAATTCTATTTGCTGCTTCTTGGTTTATATATCACCAAGATTACAAAGCAATAAGAAAAGATAATAAAATAAAACTGAGTCTATTACAATGCTACTTCATTACTCTATTCCAGCATCTTTGAATATCTTCATAATAGCATGGAAATGGCAATACTTCTTTGTTCCCGAAAACCCAGTTGAATAGGCTACCACATTCCATTTGCATACACTCGACGCATGGGACTGTGTTGTCACTGTCAACAGATATTTGAATTCTTTATCCGTCGGGTTCAAGATCATCCGTCGAGTAAATGATCATCCGTCGGGTTGTTGATCATCCGTCGAATTCATTGTTGCTTATCCGTCGGGTAGCAATCAGGCAATAGACTTCATTTCATCTATGCAGAATTACAAGACATCATCTATGTACAATTAATCAACCTATTCTGCATATCTAGTTAAAGTCAACATGACTTAAGTACTACTACAGATTCTAAACAATGTGTATGCAGAAACGTGCTACAGACTTATTGTTACATAAGCTACTAACTCGATGGATAATAAATCATCATCCGTCGGGACTATATTGAGTCATCCGTCGGGACTATAATCCTTATCCGTCAAGTGCTACAAAATTCACTAAGTAAAATCTACCAAGGTGTTTTGTTAATGAAATCATCAAGTTCACAACATATACACAACAAGGATAAGTGGGAGCAGAAAATAGCGAAAGTGAAATACCACAACTTTTAATGTTTTTTACTTATTTCGTGAATCGAAAGCGGGGAACTGCCCCTCTTTTTAGACCAAAGGCTCGCTCGCGGGCCGATGCGGGAGGAAGACATTGTCAGGTGGGGGGTTTGGCTGGGGTGGCACATCTGTTAAAAGATAACGCAGCTGTCCTAAGATGAGCTCAATGAGAACAGAAATCTCATGTAGAATAGAAGGGTAGAAGCTCGTTTGATTCTGATTTCCAGTACGAATACGAACCGTGAAAGCGTGGCCTAACGATCCTTTAGACCTTCAAAATTTGAAGCTAGAGGTGTCGGAAAAGTTACCACAGGGATAACTGGTTTGTAGCAGCCAAGCGTTCATAGCGACGTTGCTCTTAGATCCTTCGATGTCAGCTCTCCCTATCATTGTGAAATAGAATTCAAAGTGTTGGATTATTCACCCACCAATAGTGAACGTGAGCTGGGTTTAGACCATTGTGAGACATGTTAGTTTTACCCTACTGATGACAGTGTCGCAATAGTAATTCAACCTAGTACGAGAGGAACCGTTAATTCGCACAGTTGGTCATCACGCTTGGTTGAAAAGCCAATGGCGGAAGCTACCATGCGCTAAATTATGACCGAACGCCTCTAAGTCCGAATACGGGCTAGAAGCGACGCATATGCTCGCCGCTTGTTTGCTGACCAGTAGTAGGGGCCTTGTGCCCCCAAAGGCACATGTCGTTGGCGTAGCCAGCGTGGTGGATGTACCACATTGGCCGCCATGAAGTTCAATTCCCATCGAGCGGCGGGTAGAATCCTTTGCAGAGGACTTAAATACGCGACAGTGTATTGTAAGAGGCAGAGTGGCCTTGTTGCCATGATCCTCTGAGATTCAGCCCTTCATCGCTTAGATTTGTCCCTCCCCCAAACTACGTCATATAGAACAGAGTCTCATTTTTCTGATGTAGATTTCCATGGGCTAGGAACCACGATAAAACTTAGAAAATCCGCACCATGCCTCCTCCAACACTTAAGTTTATTCTGTTCCAACTTAGGGAAAAAAATCGATCTTATGTAGGGCTGGGATGACTCCTTCCCATGTGGGCTTTCAGCTAATGGGCACTGGATGGGTGAACCCTCGGGGGGTGCGAGGCCGATAAAGAGCCTGTAAGGAAAGGCGATTCCCATTTGGACTGCATGGGAAAAATCATCCAAAAATCTTATTATTTATATGTTATTATTTCCATATAGCATCGCCCAAAACAAATGTGTTTTGGTACCTCAAATCGGTTCCCAAGATATATCAGCAAAAAAGATTAGGAAAATCAAAATAAAATACGAAAAAATCCGAAAATATTATTTGGAACACTAGAAATTAAGAGCTTCAGTTTGGTGGTTGAAGCGTGCAAAACGGATGAGCGGAACTCCGAAAAAGGGCATTGTGATTGCTCGAACACCTAGGTTAAAATTGCTGGAACTTGGGAAATTGCTTAAGTGTCGTATATAGGGGTGCCCCCCGCGCCCGTCTAGTCCATGGTCGCCTAATGGGGCCCCCAAAGGGGGCCCTCGGGGCTCCCAGTCGAGCGGTGGGGCCCCCTTCAGAGTGATTCCCGTCGAGCGACAACCGGTTCGAATCGATCGCCAAAGGCACCAAATGCCCCAAAGGCCCTAATGCCCGAAATTCCCCAAAGGCCCCAAATGCCCCAAAGGCCCCAGTGCCCCAAATGCCCCAAAGGCCCCAGTGCCCGAACTGCTCCAAAGGCCCCGAATGCCCCAGTGCCCCAAATGCCCCAATGCCCGAAATGCCCCGAATGCCCCTAATGCCCCAAAGGCCGCAATGCCCCCGAGCAAAAATGCACCTACGTGAGAACACATACGCACTACGCCCCGCCCAATGTTCCCCGTGCGCGAGCGTGTGCCCGCGCATATATTTTGAAGAGAAATCACTCCGTCGCCTGGAAGGAGACCCTAGGCACCCAAACGGGGCCTCGTCGCCTGGAACGAGACCCTAGGCACCCAAACAGCGACGATGGAGAAAATTCTCTTTAAAACACACGCGCACGCCCACACGCACATGGGCATGTCTTACCTATGTTGTGGTGCGTAGTGCGTATGTGACGTATGTGCCTTAGGTGCCTTGGGGTCTTAGGGCCTTGGATTCGGTGCCTAGGGCGACCGGCGACCGATTCCAAAAGCGAGAAACCGGCGACCGATTCCGAACGAAGAGATTTCGGAAGGGTAAAATAGGTGTCAGCCCGTCCGAGCAAATGGGGAGCGATCGATTCCAAACAAAGAGAAGTGGGAAAAGTAAAATGGGCGTCAGCCCATCCGAGCAAATGTGGAGCGACCGGCGACCATTCAAAAAGGGAGTGGGCACCGGGGACCGATTTCAAGCCGGAGCGCCGGAGACCGATTCCAAACAAAGAGAAGGCAGAACTGGAAGAAATGAAATGGGGCCTTGGGGGTAATAAGTATTTCCTAGATAGGATAGGTGACTTGGGTCTAAGGAAACGGGGCATTGGGGATACTAGGAATTGCGTAGGTAGGATTGGTGTTTGGGAATGGGGCCTCGGAGGCATCGGGTGCCTTGGGGCGTCAGGTTCCCTCGGCATTTGCACGATTTCCATTGCGGTGACTGATAACCGATTACTTTAGTGAGAAAACACGCGTTCAATGTTTTGCTTAAGATTTTGCAAAACATGTCGTTGAATAGTCATTTGTCACTAGAGGTTGTGTCAATGTTAGTTCGAGGCATGCTTTTGTTTTACACGGCGTGCTGGAGTAATTACATATCCATTTAAAATACAACTAATCAAAGTAGGATGAAATAATGGTATAGTTATGACCAATTTGTAGCCAAAAAGAGCATTATGTAGAACGCTAGGTATCAAGGTCCTCTAAAAATTCAAAATATTAGTCATTCTTTAATAATAAAAAAATGAATAAAGCTTAGATATTAAAAAAGAAATATTTTTAAAATGTATTTTAAACAATATATTAGGAAATAAGTTACATTTTTTGAAATATAGTCAAAGGAAAAGAATTTTTTTTAATTTTTTAATTAATTTTCCTTTAAATTACTAATAAAAAGTAAAAAATATATGTTGAAATTCATAAAATTTGAAAAAATCATGAAAAATCCTAATCTTCATTAGCTATCATTTCCAAGTGGAATCATAATAAAATAATGAGTTTTGGTATGTCAAATCCCTTCCCGAATAAATTTAGAAAAAAAGATTTATAAAATCAAAATAAAATATAAAAAAATATGAAAATATTATCTGGAGTACTAGGATATATAAGCTTTCATTTGGTTATAAGAGCATCAAAAACAAATGAGTGGAACTCCGAAAAAGGGCATTGTGATTGCTCGAACACCTAGGTCAAAACTGCTTGAACTTAGGATATTGCTTAAATGTCATATATAAGGAGGGGGACTCCCTTCTACTGGGCGCGCGCGCTGCGGATGATGGAACTGCTAGGGGCATCGGGGCGCGCTTGGGGCTTCCTCGGGGCTCTTGATCAGCCACTTTGTTGTGATTCAGGTTGCCTCGAGGGTGTCGTGGGAAAGTTTCGGATCTTAGCCAACACCGAGAGGGCCAAATGAAGCCTCTGTCACCGTCAAGCGACATTGGTGCTCGGCGTCGTTCAGATTCGCTTCTCAGGATTCCACGAAGCGATAGTAAAGGCCCCCATAGATTTGTCCCTCGAGTTGACCCAAAAACTTTAATTTATTGTCCCTTTACTATCGATGGACCGATGTAAAATGTCCCTAGATAGGGAGGTGGCCTTTGCAAACGTGTAGTCGGACGGTGAAACCAAGCGTGCTTGCTTCATTTTCCAGATTAGCTAGATTCTTCTCGGTTCTGAACAAACATGGCTGGTTAGGCGGGGCTAGTATTATGATGCAAATGTTTCGGCCTCAGTATGCCAAGTTTGAAGCTTCTCGATGACCTTCGGCTACCGATGGCTAAATGGTACGGTTGAAAGGGTCATGAACTTTGCTTAGTGCTATCTCTTTATTTGTTCAAAACATGAGTCCCTAGTTCTTGGAATTTATTCGTTGTAGGGCGGTGTTGGGGAAGCCTAAAGCTTAACGTGTTCCTTGGTCACGGTTTCCCTATATAGAGTCGGTCGGTGAAATCAAGCGTGCTTTCTTCGTTTTACATAATAGTTAGATTTGTCTCGGTTCTGAAAAAACATGGCTGGTTAGGCAGGGCTAGTGTTATGATGCAACTGTTCGGGCCTCAATATGCTATGCTTAAAGCTTCTCGGTGACCTTCGGCTACCAGTGTCTAAATGGTGCGGTTGAAAGGGTCATGAACTTTGCTGCGTGCTATCTCTTTGTTCGTTCGGAGCAGGCGACCTTAGTTCTTGGAAGTGAATGGTTTAATTTTTGATACGCGCTTAGCGGTTCATGTTTCCTTCATTTGTTATGGTCAAGTCCTTTCTAGACTTTGGGTCTTTTTGGGCTTGTACGTAATGGGTGTTGGAGGCATGTTGTACGTGTAGGGCATGAGTGGTGGTTGGTTTGTCCCGGTTGGTTAGTTCCCTACCTTGGCAGCGACAATCGATTGTTCAAACCTGTTCAATTCTACCCGAGTGCTAAATATTTAGCCTTGGGTTGGCCTGACCCCCTGTGCAGCATACATATTTTAACGGAATTCTCAAGTCTAACAGTCACACCTCTATCTCAGTCTAATTGTTTGGTGTGAGGTAGACCTCGAAGCTCACCTGGATATTTGTCCTTGCTTTGCCATTTCAGCTAGCAGGCACCGGATACCCATGTGTTGCTCGAACTCTTTTATGTGGAAACATGTTCGGCTTGGGGTATTTTCCCCTTTTATGCCCGAAATTATTGTCCCTTATGGAAGCCTATTGTGCCCTATATTGATTAAAAGATGGTATCCGTCCCTTGCTCATATGCGGAGCCGGCATCAAAAAGGAATGCTACCCGGTTGATCTTTCCAATAGTCATATGCTTGTCTCAAAGATTAAGCCATGCATGTGTAAGTATGAACTAGTTCAGAATGTGAAACTGCGAATGGCTCATTAAATCAGTTATAGTTTGTTTGATGGTATCTGCTACTCGGATAACCGTAGTAATTCTAGAGCTAATACGTGCAACAAACCCCGACTTCTGGAAGGGATGCATATATTAGATAAAAGGTCGAGGTGGGCTCTGCTCGTCGCTTCGATGATTCATGATAACTCGAAGGATCACACGACCCTCTTACCGGCGATGTATCATTCAAATTTCTACCCTATCAACTTTCAATGGTAGGATAATGGCCTACTATGGTGGTGACGGGTGACGGAGAATTAGGATTCAATTCCGGAAAGGGAGCATGAGAAGCGGCTACCACATCCAAGGAAGGCAGCAGGCGCACAAATTACTCAATCCTGACACGGGGAGGTAGTGACAATAAATAACAATATCAGGCTCTTTGAGTCTAGTAATTAGAATGTGTACAATCTAAATCCCTTAACGAGAATCCATTGGAGGGCAAGTCTGGTGCCAGCAGCCGTGGTAATTCCAGCTCCAATAATGTATATTCTCTTTTTCTCTATCTATAAAATCAATTTAGCAAAAAAAACCTCGTAGTTGGACTTTGGGTTGGGTCGGCCGGTTCGTCTTTTGGTGTGCACCGGTCGTCTCGTCCCATCTACCGGTGATGCGCTCCTTTCCTTAATTGGCCGGGTCGTGCCTCCGGCGCTGTTACTTTGAAAAAATTAGAGTCAAGCCTACGCTCTAGATAAATTAGAATGTTATAACATCATAGGATTTCAGTCCTATTACGTTTGCCTTCAGGATCGGAGTAATGATTAACAGGGACACTCAGGGGCATTCGTATTTCATAGTCAGAGGCGAAATTCTTGGATTTATGAAAGACGAACAACTGTGAAAGCATTTTTCAAGGATGTTTTCATTAATCAAGAATGAAAGTTGGGGGATCGAAGATGATGAGATACCATCTCAGTCTCAACCATAAATTATGCCGACCAGGGATCAGTGGATGTTGCTTTTGGGACTCCAATTGCACCTTATGAGAAATCAAAGTTTTTGGGTTTCGGGGGGAGTATTGTCACAAAGCTAAAACTTAAAGGAATTGACAGAAGGGCACCACCAGAAGTGGAGCCTGCGGCTTAATTTGACTCAACACAGGGAAACTTACCTGGTCCAGACATAGTAAGGATTGACAGACTGAGAGCCCTTTCTTGATTCTATTGGTGGTGGTGCATGGTTGTTCTTAGTTGGTGGAGCGATTTGTCTGGTTAATTCCGTTAACGAATGAGAGCTCAGCCTGCTAACTAGCTATGTGGAGGTACACCTCCACGGCCAGCTTCTTAGAGGGACTATGGCCTTTTAGGCCACAGAAGTTTGAGGCAATAACAGGTCTGTGATGCCATAAGATGTTTTGGGCCGCACACGCACTACACTGATGTATTCAATGAGTCTATAGCCTTGGCCGACAGGCCTGAAAAATCTTTAAAATTTCATCGTGATGGGGATAGATCATTGCAATTGTTTGTCTTAAATGAAGTGTTCGGATTTCGGCGACGTATGCGGTTTGCTGCTCGCAACGTCGAAAAAAGTCCACTGAACCTTATCATTTATAGGAAGGAGAAATCGTAACAAGGTTTCTGTAGGTGAATGTGCGGAAGGATCATTGTCGAATCCTACGATAACAGAATGACCCGCTAACACGTAAACACATTGGGCAAGCGTTGGTGGGCTTCGGTCCGCCGTCGGTCCGCCGTTTACAAACCTTTGGTAGGTGGCCCTTCTTTGGTGGTCAACGGCCAACGAATCATCCGCGCGCGGAATGCGCCAAGGAATTTAAAATTGAATTGTACGTTCGCACCCCCTTAAGGGCGGCGACGTCATTCCAAAAAATAACGACTCTGGACAACGGATATCTCGGCTCTTGCATCGATGAGGAACATAGCGAAATGTGATACTTGGTGTGAATTGCAGAATCCCGTCAACCATAAAGTCTTTGAACGTAAGTTGCACTCGAAGCCAATAGGCCGAGGGCACATTTGCCTGGGTGTCACATATTTTGCTTGCCGTCAAACACTCACTCCTTGATGAGGGGTGCTGGTTTTTGGGCGGAAACTGGCCTCCCATGCCGTGTTGTGACATCGGTAGTTGTAAAAGACCCTCTTGTCTTGTCGTACATAATCATGTCATCTAAGGAGCTCGAGGACCATGAGGCGCTACACAATTTGTTCGCCTTAACTGTGACCCCAGGTCAGGCGGGACTACCCTCTAAGTTTAAGCATATCAATAAGTGGAGGAAAAAAAACTTGCAAGGATTCCCCTAGTAACGGCGAGCGAACTGGGAATAGCCCGGCTTGAAAATTGGGTGGCTCTACCGTCTGAATTGTAGTCTGGAGAAGCGTGTTCAGCGACGGACCGGGCCCAAGTCCCCTGGAAGGGGTCACCAGAGAGGGTGAGAGCCCAGTCGTGCCCAGACCTTGTTACACCAGGAGGTGCTGTCTATGATTCGGGTTGTTCAGCCCCAATCGGGTGGTAAATTCCATCCAAGGCTAAATACATGCAAGAGACCGATAGCAAATAAGTACCATGAGGGAAAGGAGAAAATCACTTTGAAAAGAGAGTCAAAGAGTGCTTGAAATTGTCGGGAGGGAAGCGGATGGGGATCGGCGATGCACCCCGGTCGGATATGGAACGATGTCAAGCCGGTATGCCGATCGGCTCGGGGTGTGGACCTGTGCGGATTGGCATGACAGCCAAAGCCCGGGCTTTAGAAATGCTTGTGGAGATGCCTTCGCGTTGATTGTGGTGGCAGTACGTGCCTCATGGCATGCCTCGTC
>NC_133656.1:20157964-20172964 GCF_009905375.1 Apium graveolens | reverse complement strand
TATGACTGAACACCTCTAAGTCAGAATCCGAGATAGAAGCGACGCATGTGCTCACCGCTTGTTTGCCGACCAGCAGTAGGGGCCTTGTGCCCCCAAAGGCACGTGTCTTGGCATAACGAGTGTGGTGGATGTACCACGTTGGCCGCCATGAAGTTTAATTCCCACCGAGCGGTGGGTAGAATCCTTTGCAGATGACTTAAATACGCGATAGGGATTGTAAGAGGTAGAGTGGCCTTGCTGCCACGATCCTCTGAGATTTAGCCCTTCGTCGCTTAGATTTGTCCCTCCCCCAAACTACATCATGTAGAGTAGAGGCTCATTTTTCTTATTTAGATTTCCACGGGCTATGAACCACGACAAAACTTAGAAAAATCCGCACCGTGCCTCCTCCAACACTTAAGTTTATTCTGTTCCAACTTAGGAAAAAACTCGAATCTTATGTAGGGCTGAGGTGACTTCTTCCCACGTGGGCTTTGAGCTGATGAGCACCGGATGGGTAAGTCCTCGGGGGGCGCGAGGCCGAGAAAGAGCCAGGAAGGAAAGGCGATTCCTGTTCCGACTGCAAGGGAAAAATCATCCAAAAATCTTACTTCTTATATGCTATCATTTCCATGTGGCATCGCCTAAAACAAATGTGTTTTGGCACCTCATATCGGCTCCCAAGATAAATCAGCAAAAAAGATTAAGAAAATCAAAATAATACTAAAAAATCCGAAAAAAATCTGAAAATATTATATGGAACACTAGAAATTAAGAGCTTCAGTTTGGTGCTGGAAACGTGCAAAACGGATGAGCGGAACTCTGAAAAAGGGCATTGTGATTGCTCGAACACCTAGGTTAAAACTACTGGAACTTGGGAAATTGCTTAAGTGTCATATATAGGGGTGCCCCCCGCGCCCGTCTAGTCCGTGGTTCCCTGATGGCCCCCCCAAAGGGGGCCCTCGGGGCTCCAAGTCGAGTGGTGGGGCCCCCTTCGGGGTGATTTCCGTCGAGTGACAACCGGTTCAAATGGATCGTCAAAAGCCCCAAATGCCCTAAAGGTCCCAGTGACCGAAATGCCCCAAAGGACCCAAATGCCCCAAAGGCCCCAGTTCCCCAAATGCCCCAAAGGCCCCATTGCCCAAAATTCCCCAAAGGCCTTAGTGCCCCAAAGGCCCCAAATGCCCCAATTCCCGAAAGGCCCCAAAGGCCCCGAATGCCCCTAATGCCCCAAAGGCCCCAATGCCCCCGAGAAAAAAGGCACCTACGTAAGAACACATACATACTACGCCCCACTCAATGTGCCCCATTGAAGAGAAATCACTTCGTCTCCTGGAACGAGACCCCAGGCGCCCTAATGGGGCCTTGTCGCCTGGAACGAGACCCCAGGCGCCCAAACGACGATGATGGAGCAAATTCTCTTTAAAACACACGTGCGTACGTCGTACCTAAGTTACGGTGCGTAGTTCGTATGTGACGTATGTGCCTTAGGTGCCTTGGGGTCTTGGGGCCTTGGGCCTTGGATTAGGTGCCTAGGGCGACCGGCGATCGATTCCAAAAGCGAGAGACCGGTGACCGATTTTGAACAAAGAGATGTGGGAAGGGTAAAATGGGCGTCAGCCCATCCGAGCAAATGTAGAGCGACCGGTGACCATTTAAAAAGGGAGTGGGGACCGGGACCAATTCCAAATCGTAGCGCCGGAGACCGATTCCAAATAAAGAGAAGGCGGAACTGGGAAAAATGAAATGGGGTCTTGGGGGTAATTGGTATTTCGTAGATAGGATAGGTGACTTGGGTCCAAGGTAATGGGGCCTTGGGGGTATTAGGAAATGCTTAGGTAGGATAGGTGTTTGGGAATGGGGCCTCGGGGGCATCGGGTGCCTTGGGGCATCAGGTTGCCTCGGCATTTGCACGATTGCCCTTGTGGCAACTGATAACCGATTACTTCAGTGAGAAAACACGCGTTCAATGTTCTACTTAAGATTTGGCAAAATATTTCGTTGAATAGTCATTTGTCACTAGAGGTTTTTATGTCAGCGTTAGTTCGAGGCATGCTTTTGTTTTACACGGCGTGCTGGAGTAACTACATATCCATTCAAAATACAACTACTCAAAGTAGAATGAAATAATGGTATAGTTATGACCAACTTGTAGCCAAAAAGAGCATTATGTAGAACGCTAGGTATCAAGGTCCTCTAAAAATTTAAAATATTAGTCATTATTTAATAATAAAAAAATGAATAAAGCTTAGATATCAAAAAAGAAATATTTTTTAAATGTAGTTTAAACTATATATATTAAGAAATAAGTTACATTTTTTGAAATATAATCAAAGGAAAATAATTTGTTTTAATTTTTTAATTAATTTTTCCCATAAATTACGAATAAAAAATTAAAAATATATGTTAATATTCAAAAAATCTGAAACATATCATAAAAAATCCTAATCTTCATTAGCTATCATTTCCAATTGAAATCATAATAAAATAATGAGTTTTGGTATGTCAAATCCCCTCCCGAATTAATTGAGAAAAAAAGATTTATAAAATCAAAATAAAATATTAAAAAAATCTGAAAAAATCTCAAAATATTATTTGGAGTACTAGGATATATAAGCTTTCATTTGGTTTTA
This sequence comes from Apium graveolens, assembly GCF_009905375.1. Taxonomy (NCBI): domain Eukaryota; kingdom Viridiplantae; phylum Streptophyta; class Magnoliopsida; order Apiales; family Apiaceae; genus Apium; species Apium graveolens. Next base: position 20,170,352 of record NC_133656.1, on the reverse strand, counting down.
AGACCATAAAAAACAAATGAGTGGAACTCCGAAAAAGGGCATTGTGATTGCTCGAACACCTAGGTCAAAACTGCTGGAACTTGGGAAATTGCTTAAATGTCATATATAGGGAGGGGGACTCCCCTTCTACTGGGCGCACGCTGCGGCTGCTGGGGGCGTCGGGGCACGCTTGAGGCTTCCTCGGGGCTCCTGATCAGCCACTTTGTTGTGGTGATTCAGGTTGCCTCGAGGGTATCGTGGAAAACTTTCGGATCTTACCCAGCACGGAGAGGGCCAGCTGAAGCCTCTATCGCTGTCAAGCGACATTGGTGCTCGGCGCCGTTCGGAGTCCCTTCTCAGGATTCCACGAAGCGATAGTAAAGGCCCCCTTGGATTTGTCCCTCGAGTTGACCCGAAACCTTTGATTCGTTGTCCCTTTACTATCGATGGCCCGATGTAAAATGTCCCTAGATAGGGAGGTGGCCTTTGTACACGTGTAGTCGGACGGTGAAACCAAGCGTGCTTGCTTTGTTTTCCAGAATAGCTAGATTCTTCTCGAATCTGAACAAACATGGCTGGTTAGGCGGGGCTAGTATTATGATGCAACTATTTCAGCCTTAGTATGCCAAGCTTGTAGCTTCTCGGTGACCTTCGGCTACCAATGGCAAAATGGTGCAGTTCAAAGGGGCGTGAACTTTGCTGAGTGCTATCTTTTTATTTGTTCAAAACATGAGTCCCTAGTTCTTGGAATTTATTTGTTCTAGGCCAGTGTTGGGGAAGCCTAAAGCTTAACGTGTTCCTTGGTCGTGGTTTCCCTATATAGAGCCGGATGGTGAAACCAAGCGTGCTTTGTAATAACCCCAAAATTTTGAACTTTTTGTAACCCTTATGAATAGTATTTTTGCTGATTATGCTGAATAAGAAAACTTTTCATGCCACCCTATGTAGGTGTTCTTTATTGTTATTCTGAGATCTTATTAGTACTCTATATGGTATATAAGTGTATGTAAAGATCGTCAGAATCCAAATTCGAACACTTTGATTTTTCCCAAAAATCCACCAGATACCGAAAGAATTGAGTATTAGGTGACATGATAAAAAGGATTTAAATTCAAGGATTATAATAGAGGATCATAAAAGGAATATAATGTATTGAGAAAGGTTAAGGAAACCCAAGTAATAAGATCCCGGGCATGATCCCTCAAACGATAAATAAAAACGAAAGTTAAGCGAACCGTATAGCAGATCAGCGGTCATTAGCCAAGTAATTAGGAGCTAATCAAAGAGGTTAGTGATGATGATGTCATCAAACCAATAAGAAGAGGACAAGCATAGGAAGATGACATAAGAATGATGACCTAAGCATGACCAAAAAGGAAGTGTGGTTGATTTCAAGCCACACAAAAATCACCATGGTTAAAAGGTAATTAATTAAAACAAAAGGCAAAAACAACCAACAAACAAATCATAACACCAAAAACACAAAGTTGACTTCCCATTTTCAAGCAAAAGCTCTCGGCCCCTTCCATTTTGCAAGAAAAGAAAAACCCAAATCCAAGTTCCAAGCTTCATTAATTTGTGAGGTAATTATCTAAGGTTCCTTGTGCATAGATATAGATATCCTATAAGTTTAAGCTTCAAATTCCTTCACAATCTCTTCCTAGAATTCATAGAAGAAGAGGGTGAAAAGTGTTTTTTAAGAACTTGAAATTTTGTTCTTGAGTTTTTGTTTAGATTAAGCTTTGGTAAGGACTTTCAAGGGTGATTCCAAGCTCCTTAGTTACTTTTACTCACCAAGGAAGGTATAATCTCATACCCTAGCCCTACTTTTGTATATTTAGAGTTTTTGTGTTTGGAATGGTTTATGAGAATCTTGATTATTGTGTATTTAGAGATGTGTTGGTTTTGTGTTGTGTTTGGAGTTGTAAATCTTGTTGATTAGTTAAAGAACTTATGTAAGCTTTTAGTTCATGATTGGGAAGTAGTATAAATTGGAAATATTGAGTTGTTGGGGCTGTTGTAGTATTGTATGGATGGAGTTTGGTTGTATGGTTGAATTGTGGTTGATTTAGAGTAGGATAAAATTGGTAATCGCGTAAACATAGCCGTCGTAATGTCCGATTACCCTAGACTGTTTTTGTTCTTAACATTAGGACCCGTGAACTCACTGTTAGGTTTGACCATTTCCATGATTAGATATTTCATGTTACGAGCTTCGTTTTGATATGTGGTTCATTTGAATCCGATGTACGGTTTAGGAGAAACGACCGTTTTAAGTAACGGCGTTTCGCGAACGAACCATTACCCCTCGCCTTACTTTGAAACATTGGTTAAAGACCTTAAATGACTAATTAGAGTATGAAACATTTATTTAAAGTGTATTAGGCAGTTGGTAAGGTACTCACGAAAGAATCACCTTAAAACTATTAATGGTTAATTTATTAAAAATGGTGGAGCCGAGGGTACTCGAGCAACTTAAGAGAATCATTAAGCGCAAAGCGAGCGTTAGAGTCTAATTGGTTAAAGTATAGATTCTTAAGTGACTTTGGTTTAATTCCAACTTATATGTGGTTTATAGGTTACCAGACTCATCCCAGGACTTTTATCGCTCAGGCAAGTTTTCTACTCGTTATACTGTTGTTGTGATATATATATGTATATGCATTATCTTGTGATAGATGCATGTTGGTTAATTAGCAAATTTTGCGATATATTGAAGCATGCTGATATGGTATATATATGCATGTCTGTTTCGTAATTTGGTTATCTATCTATTGATTTCAATGCTTATAGTTGCATAATACCTATGTTAGAGATAAGCAGTAGTTGCGTATACCCTTAGTATAGGGGACCCAAAGGTGAACATTTTTTAAAACCGATAGTCGATGTTCCCGAGTATATTATATATATATATAGTTTTCAAAACTATTAATTGAATAAGGTTTATTCGATAACTTTATTTTATTTAATGAATATTACTTGAATATTCATTCGAGGACTTATGACTCAGTTTATATTATTTAATGAATATTACTTGAATATTAATTCGAGGACTTGTGACTCAGTTTATATTATTTAATGAATATTACTTGAATAATCATTCGAGGACTTATGATTCAGTTTATATTATTTAATGAATATTATTTGAATATTCATTTGAGGACTTATGACTCCGATTATTTACTAAATAATATTCTTTATTTTATTAAAGAATAATGTTTCGATAATCAAACTTATTTTCGATTATTCAAATAAAGATAGTACTTTCATATAAGTATATCTTTGGTTATTTAATATTCATTTCAAGTATGAGTTTAAAACTTCTACTTCAAGTTATTTATATAGAGATTATCCTTATGGGAATATTATTTAAATAATAATATTCAGATATTTTCTAATATATCAGGACTGATTTATTTCATTAAATCAGCATTACTCCAAACATTCTTAAAAATGTTTTCGAGTCTTCAAAATGATTTTAAAAGTTAGAGCGGATCCCAAAACTCATTTTTATATTTAAGATCTTCCTTTCAAAGGGGATTTAAATACTCGCTCAAAACCTGAGGGATCCAGCTCTGTGGTGTATTTTATATTCGCAACGAGGTTACTGTTTTGATAAATGAATTGATTACTTACCTAACGTTCGGGAAGTAAGTCCATCTATTGAGTCGGCATAAGTAACATGGGCTCAGTGGGCATCCATGAAAGTGTAAGTGGCTCAGTGGGAGTCCATCAAATGCATAAGTGGCTGAGTGGCAATCCAGCATAAGGTCCTATTGCGGCTATGGTGATGACCAGTGGGGAATTCGTCCATCTACTAGTAGAAAAGGTTACTTATTGGTATCTTTGACTGATCAGCAAGATATCGGGTTTATGCCAAAATTCTTTTCCTTTCCAAAATTCATTGGATGTTATAAACTCTATTCATACTTTACATAACAGAGGCTTCCAGGAAATGTATAAGAGATATATATGTGGATATATATATATCGGGACTAAATAAAGTATCTCGTAACTTCATTTCATTCAATAATATATCAAAGATTGAATCTATTCAAGACTTAAGTTGTGGTCTCATCTATGGGATGCCCTTTTGAGACCTATAATACTTTGAACAGTGGTAGTTCAAGTAGCTTTATAAAATGGTATAAGTATAGTGAAGTAATTGGTAACTTCATCTTCCTTTAAGCTTATATCTAGTAAGTAATTACCTTACACTTTATAAAGGTTTCCAGTAAGTTATCCATTTAGATACTTGCATTATTGTTTACACTATATATTATCTTGCGAGCTGTAATGCTCACTCTTGCTTCATTTCTTCATCACACAACAACAGTTAGGAAAGATGGCCAGACTCAAGCAGACCCAGCGCAAGCGCATGGGAAGCGTCTCGCGTCTTCCCGTTGGTGTTGTAGCTGCTATAGCTGCAGAGGTAGATCTATTGGTAGATTAGGCATTCTACTTATGGGAACCAATTATGTATAATTATAACTTGTGGCAGATAATGGCAATTAACTGTAAACTTATCAAGTAATCATTTTGGGTTGTAATAACTTTTAAATTGTGGATTCAAGGACTTGTACTTATTTCAATTTCATCTCTGAGACTATAACGGGTTGTGGTGTGTGTTAGTGTGGGGTCACAGCATGAGGTTATTTATTATTAATTAAGTTAAATGATATTGTGGAAAGAAAGACCGTAACGACCCAGATCTCCGACCCCGGATCTGGGGGTGTTACATGCTTGCTTCGTTTTACAGAATAACTAGATTCGTCTCAGTTCTGAAAAAACATGGCTGGTTAGGCAGGGCTAGTGTTATGATGCAACTATTTGGGCCTCAGTATGCCAAGCTTGAAGCTTCTCGGTGTCCTTCGGCTACCGGTGGCTAAATGGTACGGTTGAAAGGGTCGTGAACTTTGCTGAGTATTATCTCTTTGTTTGTTCGGAGCAGGCAACCTTAGTTCTTGGAAGTGAATGATTTACTTTGTGATACGCGCTTAGCGGTTCATGTTTACTTCATTTATTATGGTCAAGTCCTTTCTAGACTTTGGGTCTTTTTGGGCTTGTACCTAATGGGTCTTGGCATGTTGCACGTGTAGCGCATGAGTGGTGGTTGGTTTGTTCCGGTTGGTTGGTTCCCTGCCTTGGCAGCAATAATTGCTTGTTTAAACCTATTCAATTCTACCCGAGTGCAAAATATTTAGCCTTGGGTTGGCCTTGCCCCCAGTGCAGCATACCCATTTTGACGGAATTCTCAAGTCTCATAGTCACACCTCTATCTTGGTCTAATTGTTTGGTACGAGGTAGACCTCGAAGCTCACCTGGATGTCTAACCTTACTTTGCCATTTAAGCTAGAGGGCACCGGATACCCATGTGTCACTCGAACTCTTGTATATGGAAACATGTTCGGCTTGGGGTATTTTCCTCTTTTATGCCCGAAATTATTGTCCCTTACGGAAGCCTGTCGAGCCCTGCATTGACTAAAGGATGGTATCCATCCCTTGCTCATATGTGGAGCCGGTAGCAAAGAGGAATGCTACCTGGTTGATCCTGCTAGTAGTCATATGCTTGTCTCAAAGATTAAGCCATGCATGTGTAAGTATGAACTAATTCAGACTGTGAAACTATGAATGGCTCATTGAATCAGTTATAGTTTGTTTGATGGTATCTGCTACTCGGATAACCGTAGTATTTCTAGAGCTAATATGTGCAACAAACCCCGACTTCTAGAAGGGATGCATTTATTAGATAAAAGGTCGATGCGGTCTCTTCTCATCGCTTCGATGATTCATGATAACTCGACGGATCGCACGACCCTCATGCCGGCGACGCATTATTCAAATTTCTACCCTATCAACTTTTGATGATAGGATAGTGGCCTACTACAGTGGTGACGGGTGATGGAGAATTAGGGTTCGATTCGGGAGAGGGAGCCTGAGAAACGGCTACCACATCCAAGGAAGGCAGCAGACGCGCAAATTACCCAATCCTGACACGGGGAGGTAGTGACAATAAAAAACAATATCGGGCTCTTTGAGTCTGGTAATTGGAATGAGTACAATCTAAATCCCTTAACGAGGATCCATTGGAGGGAAAGTTTGGTGGCAGCAGCCGCGGTAATTCCAGCTCCAATAGCGTATACTTAACAAACCTTTTCAGTTTTTCAACTTCATGGTAGATATCCATGGGTTTCATGATGTTATTAGCAAAGCTTGGTCCTTGCAATTCTCTGGCCCTTGCTATACTCGTTTTGCTTCTCGATTGAAGGAAGCCAAAATGTTACTTAGGCAGCTTAACATGGGCCATGGCAATGTCTCCTCAAATGTGTTGACTGCAAGAACTAATCTTGAGGAAGTTCAGGTTCGTATGCTTAGCAATGGAGATCCTTCTCTTCTCATTTTGGAAAAAGACCTGTTTCATAGTCTTAATGTTACTCTTGCCGAGGAAGAATCTTTATTTCTTCAAAAATCTAGAGTGAAATGGATGGGTCTCGGGGATGGGAATAATTCTTTTTTCCATCAACAATGCAAAGCTAAATGGAACCATAACAAAGTGTTTGCTCTTGAGGATAATTCGGGAATCATGGTCCATGGTCAGCTCCCGTGTGCTAACATAGCAGTCTCGTACTTCAAAAATTTGTTGGGGCCAGAAATCGTTCACTCCACCATTGATTTGGGGTCTGTTGATTGCAAGGTTCTTATTGAGGCCCAAGCTAGCTTACTTTGTGCTATGGTTACTGATGCTACTATTCTTCATACCTTGAAGAAAATGAAGAAAAACAAGGCTCCCGGGCCTGATGGTTTTAATATCGATTTTTTCATGGCTACTTGGATCATCACAAGATTTGATTTATGTTCTTCTGTTAAGCACTTCTTTGAGACTGGATTTCTTCCATCAGGTACAAATTCCACCTTCATTTCTCTTATTCCTAAGGTTGCCTCCCCAACTGTTATGAGTGATTTTCGGCCTATCTCCATTTGCACTGTTATGTACAAATGCATATCAAAAATCATAGCAGCTAGGCTTAAGCTGATCATGCCTTCTATTATTGATATTTCTTAATATGTATTTATCCCGGGAAGGTCTATCTCAGATAACATTTTACTTGCACAAGAATTGTTCCGTGGCTATGATAGGGACACTGGCTCCTCTAAGTGTGCACTCAAAATAGACCTACACAAGGATTTTGACTCTTTAAATTGGGACTTTATCATGGCTGTTTTGAATAGACTTCACTTCCCGAATATTGTTATTAATTGGATCAAAGCTTGTCTATGCACTACTCGGTTCTCAGTCAACCTCAATGGTGTAATTCATGGGTACTTTCGAGGGTCTAAAGGCATTCGACAAGGGGACCCAATGTCACCCAATATTTTTGCTATGTGCATGCAAATGTTATCTAGCATTCTCAACAAAGTTCCTCAAGGTTTCAAGTATCATTGGCGTTGTAAAGAGTTGGACCTCACACATTTATTTTTTGCCGATGATGTTCTGTTTTTCTCCCATGGTTCTCAAGACTCTGTTATGCACATCATGGACTCTATTGCCAAATTCTCTTCTTGGAGTGGTCTTTCTCCTAGCATCCACAAAAGTAATTGCTTTTTATGCAACTATGACTACGCTTTCACTGTGTGGTTTGATTCTTTAATGATCCCTTGAGGCACCTTACCAGTTCGGTTCCTTGGTGTTCCTTTGATTACTTCGCAGCTCTATCTGAATGACTGCATGCCCCTAGTCACGAAAATCACTATTAGACTCCATTCTTGGACTACTTTGCTTTTATCTTTGGCTGGCAGAGCTTTACTTATCAAGTCTGTGATCTCTGTTATCGAGTCCTTTTGGTGTAACCACTTTCTATTACCTAGAGCCATTCATGCAACTATTCAGTCTCTCCTTACTAGATTCTTGTGGTGTGGTAATATTAATCACAAAGGTGGTGGAAAGATTTCTTGGCAAACAGTGTATCTCCCTCGAGAGGAGGGGGGTCTCGGTTTAAAAAATATGCTCGAGTGGAACAAGGCGCAACTTATTGGTCACTTGCTAAAAGTTATTACTAATTCTAATACCCTTTGGGCTTCTTTGGTCAATAAGACTGTTCTTAAAGGGAAACATTTCTGGACAACGAAGCTCCCTACTGATTGTTCCTGGATATGGAAAAAAATTCTCAAGCTTCGTCCTTTGGCTTTGCAGTTTGTTTCTTTACGTATTGGCAATTGTGAGTCTATCTCTCTTTGGTTTGATCCTTGGTGGAATAATGCTTGTCTATCTTTGACCTTAACTTCTGCTATTATCTCTCAATGTGGCATGCACCATGGTGACAAGATTAGTGCTCTTATTCATAAAAGCAGTTGGTGTCTCCCAAGAGCCAACCCAAGGAGCCATCACCTAGACCATGTTCTTTTGCATTGGCTATCAATGTTTGACCCTCCAGCTTTGGCTACTGGTTCTGATCTTTTATTGTGGGATGGTCGTGACGCCATTAAAACTAAAACCTGGGAAATTTGGAACTCAATCAGGTACAAAGGTGATTTGGTGCCTTGGCACGGTGTGGTTTGGCATAGACTGCGCATTGACCGTTATGCTCACCACCAATGGATTTCTTGTCATGGGAGGCTCCTCACCTTAGCCCGTCTCTATAGATTTAATATTGTGGATTCTCAACATTGCTACTTATGTATCTCTGACCGAGAGACAGACTCCCACATTTTTCTCCATTGCTCATATAGTAAGTGGATTTTGGCCAATCTCATGTCTTCTTTGGGGATTTCTATTATTGGTGACTCTTGGGTTAGCTTTCTCATTACCTTGGATGAGCTCCCAGACAAGCCCAAAAGCACTGCGGCTCTCTGTTTTAGCTCAGATATTTTGCCGTCATGTTTGGAGAGAGCGAAATGCTCGAGCTCACGACTCTGGTGTTCTTGGTCCTAAGAAATTTCTTAACGGAATCAGCAAGGATGTTTAGGCTAAGCTCCACAACTCTAATTGGTTTTCTAAAATTGTAAATAGTAGACCAGGTCTTATTCCTAGTAATAGCTTGTAGTAGGTTTTCCAGTTTCTGTTGCTCTTGCTTGCTTTCTATCTCCAATCTTCCCTAGATTGGTTATAGATAGTCCCTCTCTATGGCCTGTCATAGAGCATAGGGTAGATCCCTTGTTGTTCTTGGTTCCTTATTGATATATATTTAATTTAGCAAAAATCAAAGCTCATAGTTAGTTGGCGCGGCTGATTTTTAGAGAGAGATGCTCCTCTTTTTCCCTAGAAATACTTTTTTTCCCGCCTAGCTTACATACTAATATCCAGATCTATTATCCAGCAGTTCTCACACATTATTGTACTTTATTTCCATATTAGTCTCCCGCCTACTGTGTTTGATTACCCCCCCTTCTTTCATTTCCATTTATAGTACTTTTACTTCATCTCCCAGAAACTGTGTTCTTCTAATTTCTTCTCTGCAGCTCCATTACTCTCTCACTTTCTACACGCTCTGTTATTTCTTGCTCCCCTCCTCATCACCTTCATTTTAACACCCTTATCTCATACCTTCCTTATTCTTCATGGGGTCCCGGAATTCTGAAAACTCCGATAGCATGAACTCGGAGGAATTCTCTAAGTTCATTGGACACAACTACGTGGCTCTTCCTTTACTAGCCCTTCCAGAAACTGACCATCAGGTGTTCTTAGCATAAGCTGATCGAAATAGTGAGTGGTCACCTACTACGGCCCAAAGAATCTATGAAGAAACTAGATTAATTCTGGATGGCGGCTCTACCAGAAGTGACTCTAGCCCTAGCAAAGATAATTCCCCAAAGGTATCTACTAAATCTTCAGCTTCTGTGGCAACAAAACACCCAGGTACCATTCCTACTAGCCCCCCGGTTCTGGAGGATTTACATGATAGTATCTTTGTGCAAAATGGTATACTTACGGTTTATGTCCCAAAGGAGACTGTGTTTGAGTCTAGTGCATACGCGAAACCTATACCAAATAATGATACTAATACTCAAAACAAGAAAACTTGAAGTTCCATTGTAACTAAGAGCATACCTTCTAAGGAACCTACATCTAATGATGCTGTAAAAATTACTTTTAATGAAGATGGTTCGGCAACAGTTAGACCACCTAAGGACTTTCTTGTCAATGCTCGAAAAAATTGGAGTTATAGCATCATAGGACATTTCATTGGGGGAAGTTTTGATTTTCATTTTGTCCGTGAGCAAGCTTTCAAATACTGGAAAAATCATGGTTTGAGCAAAGTGTTTTATAGCTCCAAGGGCTATTTTTCTTTCAAATTCAATTCCGAGAAAGAGAAGCAGGAAATTCTTAATCTAAATTCGGTTGTTATGGGAGGAAGAACCCTCTACTTGCTACCTTGGATGGAAGCAAACAAATTCAAGAAAAATGTTATTGAAACAGTTCCTTTTTGGTTAAATCTTGAAGATGTTCCACATTTTTATTGGTCTCAGGATGGTCTCACTCACATTGCCAAGGCAGTGGGTTTGCCATTGAAATTTGATGAAACAACTGCAAGGTTTGAGCCCACTAAGTTTGTATCTATTCAGGTGAGGTTGTCTTACTCTAGCCCTCGGCCGGACTTTGTTTGGGTTCCAGTTCAAGATGAATTTGGTGATGAGGAATTAGTCAAGGTTAGCATAATTTATCCACATCTACCTTACTCCTGCAGCCAATGCAAAGTATTTGGGCACTCCTTTTCGAGGTGTGCTCATAACCTTAATGTTGTTAAACCAGATCCTAGACCAAGGCCTGGGGGAGCTACTCAGGGTGCTCCAAAATTGGCAAAGAAAAATCAGCCTTCCAATGAGTTGGCCCAAACATAACAGGATGGTCCTAGTATTGCAACAAATGAAAACAATATTGAAGATGTTAATTCTGTGGTTTTTGGTGAATTTTTGGGTTGTGATTTGGTCTTGGATGGTTATCATACCTTTGAGGATGTTCAGCAACAGGAGGACAACAGAGGAAATGATGATGAATTAGAGGAATTTGACAAAGAAATTGACACCAATGTTTTGGTGAATTCTACGGCTCAGTTAGAGGAGCCAATGGTTGTGGTTCTTGTAGTAGAGCTTCCCACGGCCCCTTTGTTGGAACTCACTAGCACAAATGATGGACAATTGTTGACACTATTTTAGCTAAATCTCCAGGCTAAAAAAGAAGGAGAGGCCTTAGTCATGATGTTGCTCGAGTGGCAACACACACTTTACTTACAGCGCCCACAGCGCCCGCAGCACCTGCAGCGCCTCCTGCACGCATAACGCCTGTAGTAGCTGTAACAGCCAAAGCTCACACCCACCCTGTTGTCATTGCACTTAAAGCTCCCAAGTTTGATTTGATTGATGAAGATGGTTTTACCAAAGTTGTGAACAGGAAATGTCCAGCATACAAGAAGAGTCCTAAATTGGTTGTTCAGCCAGTTAGCCTACGACGTTTACAATTAATTTTGTATCTTGGAATGTAAGGGGCATCAAAAAAGCCCCTCATCAAAAAGAGTTACAAAATTTTATTTCTTCTAATAAAGTGAACTTTATGGGAGTTTCAGAAACTAAAGTCAAGAGTAACAATGCTTTGGGTATCTTGAAGAAAATTTGAAGAGATTGGAAGTGGTTGTTTAATTATAATCATCATTATAATGGTCGTGTTTGGGTTGGTTAGAATCCTAATGTGTGGGATATTACTATTCACTCTATGTCTAGCCAAGTTATCACTTGTAATGCTACCTTTCTAGAAAATAATATCTCTATTTTGGTTTCGTTTGTGTATGCTTTCAATGATGCAATTGATCGAGTTCCTCTTTGGGATTATTGCTTGTCTTTGAGTGCTACTACTGCACTTTGGTGCCTTCTTGGTGATTTCAATTGTGTTACTAGTCTTTGTGAAATATCTGGTGGCAGGGAGCATTGGACCCCGGATATGCAAGCATTTAAAGACTGTCTTTCTAACTGTGGTCTTGATAATATGCGTACGATGGGGGACATTTTTACTTGGACTAACAAGCGTATCAATAGTCCTGTGTTCAAATCTTTAGATAGAATGATTGCTAATGGTGTGTGGTTCAATTCTTTTACTGATGGTAATGCATTTATTAAGCCTCGAGGGCTCATGGACCATAATGCTATTTTATTTGAGGAGCCAATGCATCTTCAAAAGCTCAACAAACCTTTCCAGTTCTTCAACTTCATGGTAGATATTCCTGGGTTTCATGATGTTATTGACAAAGCTTGGTTCTTACAGTGTTCAGGCCCTTGCTATGCTCGATTTGCTTCCAGGTTGAAAGAAACAAAATTTTTGCTTAGGAAACTTAACAAGGACTATGGCAATGTCTCTTCTTATGTCTTGACTGCTAGAGCTAATCTTGAGGAAATTCAAGTGCGTATGCTTAATAATGGAGAC
>NC_133656.1:20140464-20147964 GCF_009905375.1 Apium graveolens | reverse complement strand
GGAACGAGGCCCTAGGAGCCCAAACGGGGCTTCGTCGCCTGGAATGAGACCCCAGGCGCCCAAACGGCGACGATGGAGCAAATTCTCTTTAAAACACACGCGCACGCGCGCGTCGTATGTATGCTGCGGTGCGTATGTGACATATGTGCCTTTGGTGCCTTGGGGTCTTGGCTCCTTGGGCCTTGGATTCGGTGCCTAGGATGACCGGCGACCGATTCCAAAAGCGAGAGACCGGTGACCAATTCAAAAATGGGCGTCAGCCGGTCCGAGCAAACGTGGAGCAACATGCGACCATTAAAAAAGGGAGTGCGGACCGGGGACCGATTCCAAACTGGTGCGCCGGAGACCGATTCCAAACAAAGAGAAGGCGAAAATGGGAAAAATGAAATGGGGCCTTGGAGGTAATAGGTATTTCTAGATAGGATAGGTGACTTGGGTCCAAGGCAATGGGGCCTTGGGGGTATTAGGAATTTCGTAGGTAGGATAGGTGTTTGGGAACGGGGCCGCGGGGGCATCGGGTGCCTTTGGGCGTCAGGTTCCCTCGGCATTTGCAAAATTGCCCTTGCGGCGACTGATAACCGATTACTCCAGTGAGAAAACACGTGTTCAATGTTTTTCTTAAGTTTTGGAAAAACATGTCGTTGAATAGTCATTTGTCAATAGAGGTTATGTCGGCGTTAGTTCGAGGCATGCTTTTGTTTTACACGGCGTGCTGGAGTAATTACATATCCATTCAAAATACAACTAATCAAAGTAGAATGAAATAATGGTATAGTTATGACCAACTTGTAGCCAAAAAGAGCACTATGTAGAACGCTAGGTATCAAGGTCCTCTAAAAATTCAAAATATTAGTCATTCTTAAATAATAAAAAAATGATTAAAGCTTAGATATTAAAAAAAGAAATATTTTTTAAATGTATTTAAAACAATATATATTAAGAAATAAGTTACATTTTTTGAAATAAAATCAAAGGACAAGAATTTTTTTAATTTTTTAATTATTTTTTCCCTTAAATTACTAATTAAAAATTAAAAAAATATGTTGAAATTCAAAATATCTGAAAAAATCATAAAAAATCCTAATCTTCATTACTATCATTTCCAAGTAGAATTATAAAAAAATAATGAGTTTTGGTATGTCAAATCTCTTCCCGAATTAATTCAGAAAAAAGATTTATAAAATGAAAATAAAATATTAAAAAAATCTGAAAATATTATTTGAAGTACTGGGATATATAAGCTTTGATTTGATTATAAGAGCATCAAAAACAAATGAGTGGAACTCCGAAAAAGGGCATTGTGATTGCTCGAACACCTAAGTCAAAACTGCTGGAACTAGGGAAATTGCTTAAATGTCATATATAGGGAGGGGGGACTCCCCTTCTACTGGGCGCGTGCCCTGCGGCTGCTGGGGGCATCGGGGAGTGCTTGGGGCTTCCTCGGGGCTCCTGATCAGCCACTTTGTTGTGGTGATTTAGGTTTCCTCGAGGGTACCGTAGGAAACTTTCGGATCTTACCCAGCACCGAGAGGGCCAGCTGAAGCCTCTATCGCCGTCAAATGACATTGGTGATTGGCGCCGTTTGGAGTCACTTCTCAAGATTCCACGAAACGATAGTAAAGGCCCCCACGGGTTTTTCCCTCGAGTTGACCCAAAAACTTTGATTCGTTATCCCTTTACTATCGATGGCCCGATGTAAAATGGCCCTAGATAGCGAGGTGGCCTTTGAACACGTGTAGTCGGACAGTGAAACCAAGCGTGCTTGCTTCATTTTCCAGAATAGCTAGATTCTTTCCGGTATCGAACAAACATGGCTGGTTAGGTAGGGCTAGTATTATGATGCTACTGTTTCGGCCTCAGTATGCCAAGCTTGAAGCTTCTCGGTGACCTTCGGCTACCGGTGGCTAAATGGTGCGGTTGAAAGGGTCGTGAACTTTGCTGAGTGCTATCTCTTTATTTGTTCAAAATATGAGTCCCTAGTTCTTTGAATTTATTTGTTGTAGGCCGGTGTTTGGGAAACCTAAAGCTTAACGGGTTCCTTGGTCCTGGTTTCCCTATATAGAGCCGGACGGTGAAACCAAGTATGCTTGTCTCGTTTTATAGAATAGCTAGATTCGTCTCGGTTCTGAACAAACATGGTTGCTTAGGCAGGGCTAGTGTTATGATGCAACTGTTCGAGCCTCAGTATGCCAAGCTTGAAGCTTCTCGGTGACCTTTGGCTACCGGTGGCTAAAATGTGCGATTGAAAGGGTCGTGAACTTTGCTGAGTGTTATCTCCTTATTTGTTCGGAGCAGGAGACCTTAGTTCTTGGAAGTGAATGGTTTACTTTGTGATACGCGCTTAGCGGTTCATGTTTCCTTTATTTGTTATGGTCAAGTCATTTCTAGACTTTGGGTATTTTTGGGCTTGTACCTAATGGATGTTGGAGGCATGTTGTACGTGTAGCACATGAGTGGTGGTTGGTTTGTTCCGGTTGGTTGGTTCCCTGCCTTGGCAGCGACAATCGCGTGTTCAAACTTGTTCAATTCTGCCTGAGTGCTAAAATTTAGCCTTGGGTTGGCCTGGCCCCCTGTGCAGCATACCTATTTTGACGGAATTCTCAAGTTTCACAGTCAAACCTCTATCTCGGTCTAATTATTTGGTGCGAGGTAGACCTCGAAGCTCACCTGGATGTCTGTCCTTGTTTTTCCATTTAAGCTACCTGGCACCGGATACCCATGTGTCGCTCGAAGTCTTGTATGTGGAAACATGTTCGGCTTGGGGTATTTGCCCCTTTTATGCATGAAATTATCATCCCTTATGGAAGCCTGTCGTGCCCTGCATTGACTAAAGGATGATATCCGTCCCTTGCTCATATATAGAGCCTGCAGCAAAGAGGAATGCTACCTGGTTGATCCTGCTAGTAGTCATATGCTTGTCTCAAAGATTAATCCATGCATATGTAAGTATGAACTAATTCAGACTGTAAAACTGTGAATGGCTCATTAAATCAGTTATAGTTTGTTTGATGGTATCTGCTACTCGGATAACCGTAGTAATTCTATAGATAATACGTGCCACAAACACCAACTTCTAGAAGGGATGCATTTATTTGATAATAGGTCAACGCGGGCTCTGCTCGTCGCTTCGATGATTCATGATAACTCGACGGATCGCACGAGCCTCGTGTCGGCGACGCATCATTCAAATTTCTACCCTATCAACTTTCGATGGTAGGATAGTGGCCTACTACAGTGGTGATGGGTGACGGAGAATTAGGGTTCAATTCCAGAGAGGGAGCCTGAGAAACGGCTACCACATCCAAGGAAGGTAGTAGGCGCGCAAATTACCCAATCGTGACACAGGGAGGTAGTGATAATAAATAACAATACCGGGCTCTTTGAGTCTGGTAATTGGAATGAGTATAATCTAAATCCCTTAACGAGGATCCATTAGAGGGTAAGTCTGGGGCCAGCAGTCGTGGCAACTCCAGCTCGCATTCCTACAGACTGTTCATGGATTTGGAGAAAGGTTTTAAAACTTCGCTGAATTGCTCTCCAATTCTTTTCTTACTCTGTTGGCACTAGTGACACTATTTCCTTATGGTTAGATCCGTGGTGGGGACAACTTGTTTGGCCAGTTTGCATTCTTCTCCTATCATAAATCAATGTGGCTTGTATGCTAATGATATGGTGAGTAAAATCATTTCTTGAGGGTCTTGGTGCCTCCCGGTGCCAAATAGCAGACATCATCACCTTGATCCCATTCTTCAGCATTGGCTCCATGCTTTCGACTTTCCAGCTATTAACACGAGTGGTGTTGATACTATTCTTTAAGATGGAATGGTTGCAACAAAGATCAAAACTTGGAACATATGGAACTCGATCAGAAACAGAGGAGATCTGGTTGATTGGCATAATGCAGTTTGGCACAAGCTTCGAATCAATAGGTATGCCCACCATGAATGGGTTCTTTGTCATGGTCGACTCAACACCATATCTAGATTACAGGGATTTGGCATTTCAGATTCTCAGCAGTGTTTCCTATGTATCGGAGGAAGGGAAACAGAATTTCACTTATTTGTTCAGTGCACGTATAGTCGTTGGATTTTGGTAAGAATTTTGGCTCTTGTCGATCTCTCCGTTATGGGTGACACTTAGATCACCTTACTTCACCATCTGTCAAACATTGAGGACACGTTTAAGGGTGTGCTTGGCCTTTGTCTCATGCAGATTTTTTGTTACCATCTCTGGAGGGAGCATAATGCTCGTGCTCACAACTCAGGCATCCTTGGCCCCTCAAAGCTAATGCAGTGCATCACTAGGGACTTTGTGGCAAGTTTGCATAGTTCGACTTGGTTCTCTAAACTAGATTGTAATAGGCCTGATTTAATTACTTGTCTTTCCCTGGTTTTAGTATTTAGTTGCTTTGTCTTAGATGTTGTAGTTTGGCTTTCTATCTTCAATCTTATTTTGAGATTGGTTATAGATAGCGCCCTCTCTATGGCCTGTCATAGTGCTTTAGGTTGATCCCTGTTTCTTTGTCTATATATACTAAATTTAGCAAAAAAAAAACTTGTACTAGCATCATAGGACATTTCATTAGGGGAAGTTTTCATTTTCGTTTTGTCCGTGAGCAAGCTCTTAAATACTGGAAAAATCATGGTTTGAGCAGAGTATTTTATAGCTCCAAGGGCTATTTTCCTTTCAAATTCAATTCTGAGAAAGAAAAGCAAGATATTCTCAATCTAAATTCGGTTGTTATGGGAGGAACAACCCTCTACTTGCTACCTTGGATAGAAGTAAACAAATTTAAGAAAAATGTTATAGAAACGGTTCCTTGTTGGTTGAAGCTTGAAGATGTTCCATATTCATATTGGTCTCGAGATGGTCTCACTCACATTGCCAAGGTAGTGGGTTTGCCATTGAAATTTGATGAAATAACTGCAAGGTTTGAGCCCACTAAGTTTGCATCTGTTCAGGTGATATTGTCTTACTCTAGCCCTCGGTCAGACTTTGTATGGGTTCCAGTTCAAGATGAATTCGGTGATGAGGAATTAGTCAAGGTTAGCATAATTTATCCACAACTACCCTAAACCTACAACCACTCTAAAGCATTTGGGCACTTCTTTTCAAGGTGTGCTCATAACCCTAATATTGTTAAACCAAATCCTAGACCAAGGCCTGGAGGAGCTACTCGGGGTGCTTCAAAATTGGCAAAGAAAAATCAGCCTTCCAATGAGTTGGCCCAAACACAACATGATGGTCCTAGTATTACTATAAATGAAAACAATGAAGATGTTAATCCTGTGGTTTTTGGTAATTCTTGGGTTGTGATTTGGTCTTGGATGGTGATCAGACTCTTGAGGATGTTCAGCAACAGGAGGACAACACAGGAAATTTTGATGACTTAGAGGAATTTGATAGAGAAATTGTTACCAATGTTTTGATGAATTCTACGGCTCAGTTAGAGGAGCCAATGGTGGTCCCTCCTGTGGTGGAGCTTCCCACGGCCCCTTTGTTGGAACCCACTAGCACAAATGATGGCACAATTGTTGACACTATTGTTGCTAAATCTCCAGGCCAAAAAAGAAGGAGAGGTCGTAGTCAGGATGCTGCTCGAGTGGCAACACAGACTTTGCTTGCAGCGCCCATAGTGCCCGTAGCGCCTGAAGCACACACAACGCATGTAGTAGCTGCAACACACAAACCTCAAACCCACCTTGTAGTAATTGCTCTCAAAGCCTCCACTTCAGATTTGGTTGATGAGGATGGATTTACCAGAGTAGTGGACAGAAAAAGTCCTGCACACAAGAAGAGTCCCAAACTGGCTGTTCAGCTAGTAAGCTTAAGACATTTGAAATGAGATTTGCCTCATGGAACGTGAGGGGGCTCAACAAGAGTCCGCATCAAAAGGAACTTCAAAATGTAGTCACCATGAATAAAGTTGGTTTAATGGGTGTTCTTGAAACAAAAGTAAAGGCTCCTAACGCCTTAGGTATTTTTAAGAAAATTAACAAAAATTGGCGTTGGATGTTCAACTATGAGCACCATTATAATGGTTGAATCTGGGTTGGCTGGGATCCTGGGGTTTGGCAAGTTTCCCTTTATTCTAGTAATGCTCAATGTATCACGTGTTTTGCTACTTTCCTTGAGCAAAATTTAACTATTCTGGTTTCATAAATGTATGCTTTTAACGATGCTTGTGACAGGATTCCCCTTCGAAACTATTATACAAATTTGAATCAAAATTCTATGCCTTGGTGCTTGCTAGGTGACTTTAACTGTATGCTTGGCATCAATGAGATTTCTGGAGGGAGGGAGCATTGGACTCCAGACATGCAAGTCTTTAAAGATTGTGTTACTGATTTAGGCTTGGGGCATGTTCGAACTTTAGGTGAACTCTTCACTTGGACTAATAAACGTCCCCAAGACCCTGTTCTTAAAAGATTGGACCGAATGATTGCCAATGCTTTGTGGTTTAATACTTTCACTGAGGGTAATGCTGTTGTTCACCATCGAGGCATTATGGATCATAATCCTCTCCTCTATGAAGAACCTCTTCAAGTTAAACATTTTGGAAAACCCATTCAATTTTTCAACTTTATGTTTGACTTGCCAGGGTTTGCTTCTTTGATTTCTAGGGCATGGTCCCTTGATTTACTTGGTAACCCTATGAAACAGTTTAATTTCAAGCTCAAAAATGCTAAACAAGCACTTCGGGTTTTTAACAAAGAACATGGTAATCTCCATAATATTGTGCACATTATGAGAACACAGCTTGCTGAGGTATAAAATGCTTTAGTCATGAACAAAACTCCAGAGTTAATGCATCAAGAGCAGGCCCTTGTCAAAAAGCTTAATGTAGCTATTCTCCAGGAAGAACATTTTCTACTCCAAAAGTCAAGAGTCAAGTGGATGAACATAGGTGATGGTAACAACTCATTTTTTCATCAGCAATGTAAAGCTAACTGGACTCACAATAAAGTGCTCAGCTTGGAAAATGAGAATGGGGACTTGGTCTATGGGCAACAAGAATGTGCTAATGTTGATGTTTCTTACTATCAAGGCCTCTTAGCTAATGTTGCAACTCATGGATACATTGATATTAGCTCAATTACTTGCAACACTGTTACCAATGATCAATCGAGTGCCTTGGTAGCTCCTATGACTGGTTCTCTGATTTTAAAGACCTTAAAATCCATGAAGCGTAATAAGGCACTGGGTCCTGATGGTGTCAATGTGGAATTCTTTATATCAACTTGGGATATCACATGTCCTAGCATTTGTGAGGTAGTGAAGTTCTTCTTCTCCACATGCACAATGTCTACGAGTACAAATTCATCCTTTATCTCCCTTATTCCAAAGTTTTCCATACCTTGCAAAATGCAATATTTGAGGCCTATATTATTGTGCACTGTTATGTATAAATGTATTTCTAAGATAATTGCTAATAGGCATAAAAAGGTCCTCCCTAGCATTGTTAACATTGCACAATCAACTTTTATCCCAGGACGCTCT
>NC_133656.1:20107964-20132964 GCF_009905375.1 Apium graveolens | reverse complement strand
AAGTGCCTTAGGTGCCTTGGGGCATTGGGGTCTTGGGGCCTTGGGCCTTGGATTCGGTGCCTTGGGCCTTGGATTCGGTGCCTAGGGCGACCGGCGACCGATTCCAAAAGCGAAAGACCAGCGACCGATTCCGAACAAAGAGATGTGGCAAGGGTAAAATGGGCATCAGCCCATCCGAGCAAACGAGGAGCGACCGATTCCAAACAAAGAGAAGTGGGAAAAGTAAAATGGGTGTCAGCCCGTCTGAGCAAACGTGGAGCGACCGGCGACCATTCAAAAAGGGAGTGGGGACCGGGGACCGATTCCAAACTGGAGCGCCGGAGACCGATTCCAAACAAAGAGAAGGCGGAACTGGGAAAAATGAAATGGGGCCTTGGGGGAAATAGGTATTTCATAGATATGTTAGGTGACTTGGGTCCAAGGCAACGGGGCCTTGGGGGTATTAGGAATTGCTTAGGTAGGATAGGTGTTTGGGAACAGGGCCTCGGGGGCATCGGGTGCCTTGAGGCGTCAGGTTCCCTCGGCATTTGCACGATTGCTCTTGCGGCGACTGATAACCGATTACTCCAGTGAGAAAATACACGTTCAATGTTTTTCTTAAGATTTGGAAAAACATGTCGTTGAATAGTCATTTTTCACTAGAGGTTGTGTCGGCGTTAGTTCGAGGCATGCTTTTGTTTTACACGGCGTGCTGGAGTAATTACATATCCATTCAAAATACAACTAATCAAAGTACGATGAAATAATGGTATAGTTATGACCAACTTGTGGCCAAAAAGAGCACTATGTAGAACGCTAGGTATCAAGGTCCTCTAAAAATTCAAAATACAACTAATCAAAGTAGGATGAAATAAGTTACATTTTTTGAAAAATAATCAGAGGAAAAGATTTTTTTTTAAAATTTTTTAATTATTTTTTCCCTTAAATTACTAATAAAAAATTAAAAATATTTGTTGGAATTCATAAAATCTGAAAAAATCATGAAAAATCCTAATCTTTATTAGCTATCATTTCCAAGTGGAACCATAAAAAAATAATGAGTTTTGGTATGTCAAATCCCTTCCCGAATTAATTTAGAAAAAAAAAGATTTATAAAATCAAAATAAAGTATTAAAAAAATCTGAAAATATTATTTGAAGTACTAGGATTTATAAGCTTTCATTTGGTTATAAGAGCATCAAAAACAAATGAGTGGAACTCCGAAAAAGGGCATTGTGATTGTTCGAACACCTAGGTCAAAACTGCTGGAACTTGGGAAATTGTTTAAATGTCATATTTAGGGAGGGGGGACTCCCCTTCTACTGGGCGCGCTTGGGGTTTCCTCAGGGCTCCTGATCAGCCACTTTGTTCTGATGATTCAGGTTGTCTCGAGTTGACCTGAAAACTTAGATTCGTTGTCCCTTTACTATCGATGGCCCAATGTAAAATGTCCTTAGATTGCGAGGTGGCCTTTGCACACGTGTAGTCGGACGGTGAAACCAAGCGTGCTTTCTTTGTTTTCCAGAATAGCTAGATTCTTCTCGGTTCTGAACAAACATGGCTGGTTAGGCGGGGCTAGTATTATGATGCAAGTGTTTCGGCCTCAGTATGCCAATCTTGAAGCTTCTCGGTGACTTTCGGCTACCGGTGGCTAAATGGTGCGGTTGAAAGGGTTGTAAACTTTGCTAAGTGCTATCTCTTTGTTTGTTCAAAACATGAGGCCCTAGTTCTTGGAATTTATTTGTTGTAGGCCGGTGTTGGGGAAGCCTAAAGCTTAACGTGTTCCTTGGTCGTGGTTTCCCTATATAGAGCCGGACGGTGAAACAAAGTGTGCTTGCTTCGTTTTATATAATAGCTAGATTCGTCTCGGTTCTGAACAAACATGGTTGCTTAGGCAGGGCTAGTGTTATGATGCAACTGTTCAGGCCTCAGTATTCCAAGCTTGAAGCTTCTCGGTGACCTTTGGCTACCGGTGGCTAAATGCTGCAATTGAAAGGGTCGTGAACTTTGCTGAGTGTTATCTCTTTATTTGTTCGGAGCAGGAGACCTTAGTTCTTGGAAGTGAATGGTTTACTTTGTGATATGCGCTTAGCGGTTCATGTTTCCTTCATTTGTTATGGTCAAGTCATTTCTAGACTTTAGGTATTTTTGGGCTTGTACCTAATGGGTGTTGGAGGCATGTTATACGTGTAGCGCATGAGTGGTGGTTGGTTTGTTCCGGTTGGTTGGTTCCCTGCCTTGGCAGCGACAATCGCTTGTTCAAGCTTGTTCAATTCTGCCCGAGTGCTAAAATTTAGCCTTGGGTTGGCCTGGCCCCCTGTGCTGCATACCTATTTTGACGGAATTCTCAAGTCTCACAGTCACACCTCTATCTCGGTCTAATTGTTTGGTGTGAGGTTGACCTCGAAGCTCACCTGGATGTATGTTCTAGCTTTTCCATTTAAGCTAGCAGGCACCGGATACCCATGTGTCGCTCGAAGTCTTGTATGTGGAAACATGTTCGGCTTGGGATATTTGCCCCTTTTATACCCGAAATTATTGTCCCTTACGGAAGACTATCGTGCCCTGCATGGACTAAAGGATGGTATTCGTCCCTTGCTCATATGCGGAGCCGACAGCAAATAGGAATGCTACCTGTTTGATCTCACCAGTAGTCATATGCTTGTATCAAAGATCAAGCCATGCATGTGTAAGTATGAACTAATTTAGACTGTGAAACTGTGAAGGGCTCATTAAATCAGTTATAGTTTGTTTGATGGTATCTGCTACTCGGATAACCGTAGTAATTCTAGAGCTAATATGTGCAATAAACCCCGATTTCTGGATGGGATGCATTTATTAGATAAAAGGTCGACGCGGGCTCTGCTCGTCACTTCGATGATTCATGATAACTCGAAAGATCGCACGACCCTCGTGCCGGCGACGCATCATTCAAATTTCTGCCCTATCAACTTTAGATGGTAGGATAGTGGCCTACTACGGTGGTGACGGGTGAAGGAGAATTAGGGTTCGATTCCGAAGAGGGAGCCTAAGAAATGGCTACCACATCGAAAGAAGGTAGCAGGCGCACAAATTACCCAATCTTGACACGGGGAGGTAGTGAGAATAAATAACAATACCGGGCTCTTTGAGTCTGTTAATTGGAATGAGTATAATCTAAATCCCTTAACGAGGATCCATTGGAGGACAAGTCTGGTGCCAACAGCCGGGGTAATTCCAGCTCCAATAGCGTATATTTAAGTTGTTGTAGTTAAAAGAGAGATGCTCCTCCTTCTCTCTAGAAATGCTTTTTTCTCGCCTAGCTTGCATACTAATATCCAGATCTAATATCTAGCAGTTCATGCACATTATTGTACTTTATTTCCAATTTTATTCTCTCGCCTACTGCAATTGATTTTCCCCCCTTCTTTCATTGCCATTTATAGTAAATTTACTTCATCTGCCACAAACTGTGTTCTTTTAATTTACTTTTCTGCATCTCTATTACTCTCTCACTTTCTACACGCTCTGCTATTTCTTGCTCCCCTCCTCATCACCTTCATTTTAATACCCTTATCTCATACCTTTCTTGTCCTTCATGGGGTCCCAGAATTCTGAAAACTCCGATAGCATGAACTCGGAGGAATTTTCAAACTATATTAGACATAACTATGTGGCTCCTCCATTGCTAGCATTACCTGCCCCTAAACATGCTCTGTTATTTGAAGAAGTGGCTAACCCCTTGCCACTTTCACCAGACACTCTCAGACGAGTTTAAGAAGATATGAACCTTATTCTTGCGGTTGGTTCTGCTAGGCATGAAACTGGTCCAAGTCAAGGTGCAGTTTCATCCCACTCTTCCAAGCATTCTCAAACAAAGTCTCTTGATTCTGTTACCAAGAAAAGTAATGCTTCTGCTCCTGTTCTTGAAGATTTGAAAGATAGTATTCAGGTTCATAATGGTATCTTGACTGTTTTTGTTCCTAAAGACATTGATAATGCAAATGTTACTAATGTTGATAATGTTGCCATTATTAAGCGTGTTCCTACTATTAACACTAATTCTACAGAACCTATCATTTTGCTTACACAAAACCCCCTCCCCTATTTTGGGTAATTGGACCTCTATTGTTGCTAAAAATATTCCAACCATGGGCACAAGTCACGACCATAATGTCCAAATTACTTTCAATGAGGATGGTTCTGCAACACTTAAACCACCTAAGGAATTTCTTGTGAATGCCAGAAAAATGTGGAGTACTAGCATTATAGGACACTTTATTGGTGGTAATTTCGATTTTAAGTACGTTCGAGATTATGATTTCAAATTCTGGGAAAACAAAGGTTTATCCAGAGTATTTTATAGTTCCAAATGTTATTTCACTTTCAAGTTTGCCTCGGTTCAAGAAAAGAATGAAATCCTGGCCTTAAATTCGATTCAAGTTGGTGGTAAAACAATGTATTTGGCTCCATGGATGGAGGCAAATAAATTCAAAAAGAATGTGATTGAAATAGTCCATTGATGGGTTAAATTTGAATAAGTGCCCCATTCTTATTAGTCCCGAGAGGGCCTTACTTTAATAGCCAAAGCAGTTGGTATACCTTTGAAGTTTGATAAATTTACAACAAAATTCGAGCCTACAAAATATGCATCTGTTCAGGTAAAGCTATCTTACTCCAGTCCCAGGCCAGACTTTATATGGGTTCCGGTTCAGGAATTGTGGTGAAGAAGAGCTTGTCAAAGTTAACATCCTTTACCCTCAATTTCCTTATTCATGTAGTCACTGTCAAGCATTTGGACACTCCTTCTCTAGGTGCATTCATTATCCCAACATCATCAAACCAACTCCAAGAAACAAGCCTGGTAGAGTCAGTCAAAGGGCTGCAAAAATTACAAAGACAAACAATCAAAGCAAGGCAACAAATCCAGTAGATAAAGACCAAGCTCAGGAAGGCAGGGCAAAAGAAAATTTGGCAAACTTGACTGATGTGAATCCAGTAGTTTTTGGTGAATTCTTGGGCTGTGATTTAGTTCTTGATGGTGATCAGACCCTGGATGATGTTCAGGCATATCAAAAAACTGATTTAATTCAGAATGGTGATGACTTAGAGAATTTTGACAAGGAGTTGGACAACAATGTCTCAGTTGATAATTTGGAGAATCTGGAGAATTCTAACCAGGAAATTATCACAATTGGTTTGGTGAATACCACAGCTCAGATAGATCATTTATTGGAACCCACTAGCACAACTATTGACACAATTGCTGAAACTGTTGTAGCAAAATTACCAGGCCAAAAAAGAAGAAGGGGTCGTAGTCAGGATGCTGCTCGAGTGCAGTCTTTGCCTAGAGCGCCCTCAGCGCCCGCAGCACGCGCAGTGCCCACAGTGGCTGCAGCACACAAAGCTCAAACCCAACCTATTTTAATTGCCCTTAAAGGATCCAAGGCTGATTTGGTTGACGAGGATGGATTTACCAAGGTTGTGACAGTAAAAGCCCAACACATAAAAGAAGTCCAAAACTGGCTATTCAGTTAGTGAGCCTCAGACGCTTACAATAAATTTGCATCTTGGAATGTAAGGGGCATCAACAAAGCCCCTCATTAAAAAGAGTTGCAAAATTTTATTTTTATTAATAAATTAAATCTTATGGGATTCCTCGAAACTAAAGTCAAAAGTGACAATTCTTTGGTCATTTCGAAGAAAATTAGAAGAGATTGGAAGTGGTTATTTAATTACAATCATCACTAAAATGGTCAAGTTTGGGTTGGTTGGAATCCCAATGTGTGGGATATGTCTATTCACTCTATGTCTAGCCAGGTTATCACTTGTAATGCTACTTTTTTAGAAAAGAATATCTCTATTTTGGTTTCGTTTATGTATGCTCACAATGATGCAATAGATCGAGTTCCCTTTTGGTATTATTGCTTGTCTTTGAGTACTACTACTTTATCTTGGTATCTTCTCGGTGATTTTAATTGTGTTGTTCGTCTTGGTGAAATATCTGGTGGCAGGGAGCATTGGACTCCGGATATGCAAGCATTCAAAGACTGTCTTGCAAACTGTAGTCTTGACACTGTTCTTACTGTGGGGACATTTTTAGTTGGATGAACAAGTATGCCAACATTCCAGTGTTCAAACGTTTGGATAGAATGGTTGCTAATGGTGTGTGGTTTAATTTATTTACTGAGAGTAATGCTTTTGTAAAACCACGAGGGCTTATAGATCACAATGCTATCTTATTTGAGGAACCAATGCAGCTTCAAAAGGTTAACAAACCTTTCCAGTTCTTCAAATATATGATCGACATTCCTGGCTTTCATGATGCTGTTGACAAGGCTTGGTCCTTGCCTTGTTCAGGTTCTTGTTATGCTCAGTTCGCTTCTAGGTTAAGAGAAACCAAGTTGTTGCTTCGACAACTTAGCAGGACTCTTGGTGATGTCTTTTCTAATGTTTTGGCTGCTAGAGCTAATCTTGAGGAAATTCAATTTTGTATGCTCAATAATGGGGACCCCTCCCTTCTCACCTTAGAGAAAGATTATATTAATAAACTAAATGTGGCTCTTGCCGAGGAGGAGTCTCTCTTTCTACAAAAATCAAGAGTGAAGTGAATGGGGCTTGTGGACGGGAATAATGCTTTCTTCCATCAACAATGTAAAGCAAATTGGAATCATAACAAGGTTTTAGCTCTTGAGAATGATTCTAGAACCTTGGTTCATGGCTAGTTGCCTTGTGCAAACTTAGCAGTCACTTATTTCAAAAATCTGTTGGGGTTAGATCCTGTTCACTCTCACATTGACTTTGAGTCTGTTAATTACAAGGTTATTACTGATACACAAGCTACTTTGCTTAGTGTTATGGTTACTGATGCTTTAATTCTGGACACTTTGAAGAAAATGAAGAAAAATAAGGCTCCTGGCCCTGATGGAGTAAATGTAGAGTTTTTGTTAGCCACCTGGAGCACCATAGGACCTGATTTCTATGCTTCTATCAAGCATTTCTTTGAGACTGGGTTTCTTCCCTCAGGTACAAATTCCACCCTCATTTCAATCATTTCTAAGGTTGACTTCTCCACTAGAATGAGTGACTTTAGACCTATTTCCCTTTGTACTTTCATGTACAAATGTATATATAAAATTATAGCAGCTAGACTGAAATTGATAATGCCATCCATAATTGATATTGCTCAATCTGCTTTTATTCCGGGGAGATATATATCTAATAATTTTCTGCTTGCCCAAGAATTATTTTGTGGTTATGATAGGGACACTGGCTCCTCTAAATGTGCTCTCAAGATTGATCTTCACAAAGCCTTTGATTCTTAAAATTGGGATTTTATTATGGCTATTTTGGTTAGGCTCAATTTTCCGGATATTGTTATCAAATGGATCAAAGCTTTCTTATACACTACTAGCTTCTCGGTTAAACTCAATGGTGCAATTCACGGTTATTTTCAAGGGACTAAGAGCCTCCGACAAGGGGACCCTATGTCCCCCTATATTTTTGTTATGTGAATGCAAATTGTGTCTAGCATCCTCAACAAAGTTCCTCAAGTTTCAAGTATTATTGGCTTTGCAAAGAAATGGGTCTCACTCACTTGGTTTTTGCCGATGATGTGCTACTTCTCTCTCTCACGGTTCCCAGGAATCTATTATGCATATCATGGATTCTATTGCCAAATTCTATTCTTGGAATGGCCTCTCTCCAATCATTCATAAAAGCAATAGTTTCCTGTGCAACTGTGACCATGATTTCACTGTTTGGTTTGACTCTTTATTGATCCCTCAGGGTACTTTGCCAGTTAGGTTCCTTGGTGTTCCATTGATCACTTCACAGCTGTGTGTTAATGACTATATGCCCCTCATCATAAAAATCATGAATAGGCTTAATTCTTGGACCACCTTGCTTCCGTCATTAGCTGGTAGAGCCTTGCTTATCAAGTCGGTTGTTTATGCTCTAGAAGCTTTTTGGTGCAACCATTTCTTGTTGCCAGGGGCCGTTCATGCTACTATCCAGTCTCTTCTTACCAGATTTTTGTGGCATGGTAATATTAACCATAAGGGTGGAGCCATGATTGCTTGGCAAACAGTGTGTCTTCCACGGGAGGAAGGGGGCCTTGGCTTCAAAAACATGCTCGACTGGAATAAAGCCCAACTTATTGGTCACTTGCTGAAAATCATAACTAATTTTAGTACTCTTTGGGCTTCATGGGTTAATAAATCTGTCCTCAAAGGGAAGCACTTCTGGACAACCAAGCTCCCTACTGATTGTTCTAGGATTTGGAAGAAAATTCTCAAGCTTCGTTCGTTGGCTTTATAGTTTGTGTCCTTCAGAATTGGCAATAGTGAGTCAATCTCTCTTTGGTTTGCTCCTTGGTAGCAGAATGGGTGTTTAGCTTCTACCTTGACCTCTCATATTATATCTCAATGTGCTATGCACCACGGTGACAAGCTTAGTGCCATTATTCGAAATGGTTGTTGGTTTCTCCCGAGAGTAAATCCCAGAAGCCATCACTTGGACCGCGTTCTAGTACATTGGCCCTCAACTTTTGCTCTTCTACCAATGTCTCCAGGCCCTGATTTATTGTTATGGGATGGTTGTGATGTTTCTAAGATAAAAAGCTGGCATATTTGGAACTCAATAAGGTACAAAGGCAAGTTGGTTCCTTGGCACCGTGTGGTTTGGCATAGGCTTCGTGTCAATCTTTATGCTCACCATCAATGGATTTCTTGTCATGGGAGGCTCCACACCTTGGCTTGGCTCCATAGATTTGGTCTTGTGGATTCTCAACAATGCTACATGTGCATTTGTGCTCGAGAGACAGATTCGCATATTTTTCAACATTGCTCATATAGCAGATGGATTTTGTGCAACCTCATGTCTTCATTAGAGATTGATAGTATTGGTAACTCTTGGATCAGCTTCCTCATTTACTTAGCTGACCTCCCTGATAAGTAGAAGAACATTGTGGCTCTTTTCTATGCCCAAATATTTTTCTATTATGTTTGGAGAGAGCGCAATGCCCGCGCTCACAATTCTGATGTTCTTGGTCCAAGAAAGCTGCTCAAAGGAATCAACAAAGATGTTTACGCTAGGCTCCAATGCTCTACTTGGTTTTTAAAGATTGTGCATAGTAGGCCATATCTTATTCCTTGTAATAGTTTGTAGTAGGCTCCATGTTTTTTGTTGTTGCATGCTTTCTATCTCCAATCTTTGCTAGATTGGTTATAGATAGTCCTTCTCTATGGCCTGTCATAGAGCATAGGGTAGATCCCTTCTTGTTTTTGGTTCTCTGTTGATATATACATAATTTAGCAAAAAAAAAAAAATCTCGTAGTAATTGCTTTCAAAGCCTCAACTTCTGATTTGGTTGATGATGATGGATTTAGCAGAGTTGTGAACAGAAGAGTCCCAAACTGGCTGTTCATCCAGTAAGCTTAAGACGTTTGAAATGAGATTTGCCTCATGAAACGTGAGGGGGCTCAACAAGAGTCCGCATCAAAAGGAACTTCAAAATTTTGTCAACATGAATAAAGTTGGTTTCATGGGTGTTCTTGAAACAAAATTCAAGGCTCATAATGCCTTAGGTATTTCTAAGAAAATAAACAAAAATTGGCGTTGGATGTTCAACTATGAGCACCACTATAATGGTCGAATCTGGGTTGGCTGGGATCCTGGGGTTTGGCAACTTTCTCTTCATTCTAGTAATGCTCAATGTATCACGTGTTTTGCTACTTTCCTTGATAAAAATATAACAACTCTGGTTTCATTCGTGTATGCTTTTAACGATGCTTATGATAGGGTTCCCCTTTGGAATTATTGTTCAAATTTGAATCAATATTCTATGCCTTGGTGCTTGCTAGGTGACTTTAACTATGTGCTTGGCATCAAAGAGATTTCTGGAGGGATGGAGCATTGGACTCCAGACATGCAAGTCTTTAAAGTTTGTGTTAGTGATTTAGGTTTGGGGCATGTTCGAACCCTAGGTGAACTCTTCACTTGGACTAATAAACATCCCCAGGACCCTGTTCTTAAAATATTGGACCGAATGATTGCCAATGCTTTATGGTTTAATACTTTCACTGAGGGTAATGCTGTTGTTCATCATCGAGGAATTATGGATCATAATCCTCTCCTTTATGAAGAACCTATTCAGGTTAAACACTTTGGTAAACCCTTTCAATTTTTCAACTTTTTGCTTCACTTGCCAGGGTTTGCTGCATTGATTTCCAGGGCATGGTGCCTTGATTGCCTTGGTAACCCTATGAATCAGTTCAATTTCAACCTCAAAAATCCTAAACAAGCACTTCGGGTTTTTAACAAAGAACATGGTAATCTCCACAATATTGTGCACATTGTGAGAACACGGCTTGCTGAGGTCCAAAATGCTTTAGTCCTGACAAAACTCTTGAGTTGATGCATCAAGTGCAAGCCCTTGTCGAGAAGCTTAATGTGGCTATTCTCCAGGAAGAACATTTTCTACTCCAAAAGTCAAGAGTCAAGTGGATGAACATATGTGATGGTAACAACTCATTTTTTCATCAGCAATGTAAGGCTAACTCGACTCACAATACAGTGCTCAGCTTGGAAAATGAGACTAGGGACTTGGTCTATGGGCAACAGGAACGTGCTAATGTTGATGTTTCTGACTATCAAGGCCTTTTGGCTAATGTTGTGACTCAAGGATCTATTGATCTTTGCTCAAATACTTGCAACACTGTCACCAATTAACAATCGAGTGCCTTGGTAGCTCCTGTGACTGATTCTCTAATTCTAAAGACCTTAAAATCCATGAAGCGTAATAAGGCACCAGGTCCTGATGGTGTCAATGTGGAATTCTTTATAGCAACATGGGATATCACAGGTCCTAGCTTTTGTGAGGCACTGAAGTTCTTCTTCTCCACATGCACAATGTCAACGGGTACAAATTCTTCCTTTATTTCCCTAATTCCCACGGTTCCCACACCTTCAAAAATGCAAGATTTTAGGCATATTTCATTGTCCACTTTTATGTATAAATGCATTTCAAAGATTATTGCTAATAGGCTTAAACAGGTGCTTCCTAGCATTGTTAACATTGCACAATCAGCTTTTATCCTGGGACGCTCTATTTCTGATAATATCTTGCTTGCACAAGAATTATTTCATGGTTATGATAGAGAGACAGGGGCTTCTAGATGTGCTTTAAAAATTGACTTACACAAGGTGTTTGCCACCCTAAAATAGGAATTCATTTTGGTAGTTATTCATAAAATTTGGGTTCCTTATGTTATGATCTCCTGGATCAAAAGTTATGTTTGTTCTCCTAGGTTCTCAATCAAGCTTAATGGGATCATTCATGGTTTCTTCAAAGGCATAGTGGGCATTCGCCAAGGGGACCCCCTGTCTCCAAACATCTTTGCCCTTTGCATGAATGTTTTATCTTGTCTTCTAGCCCAGACTCCTTCAGGGTTTCAACACCATTAGAAGTGCAGAGAGCTCAACAGTACAATGGTGATGTGCTCTTCTTTGCTAAGGGCTCCAAGGACTCAGTCTTGCATATAATGGATAACCTTCCTAACTTTTTAGTACGGAGTGGTCTTAATCCTAGTATGCACAAGAGTAACAGTTTCTTTTCAATGGTGTCCCTGAGTTCGTTGCTTGGTTTGATGAGACTTATGCTATACCGAGAGGGACTCTTCTAGTAAGGCACCTGGGCGTTCCTTTGATCTCTTCCCAACTATGCATAAATGACTACATCCCCCTCATAGAAAGAATCACTTCTAAGCTCAATTCTTAGGCAAATGTGCTTCTTTCTCTTGCTGGTAGAGCTTTTCTTATCAAGACCATTGTCCATGATATCCAAGCTTTCTGGAGTAATCATTTCCTCTTGCCCTCGGAAGTGCACCAACACATTCAGTCCATTTTAACTAGATTCCTATGGAAAGGTAATATCAATCATAAGGATGGAGCAAAGGTAGCTTGGGACGCTTTATGTCTCCCCAAGGCTGAGGGGGGACTAGGTATCAAAAATATGATGAACTGGAATAAAGCTCAAATTATTTATCACTTGCTCAAAGTGGTGACAAACTCGAACTCTCTATGGGCTTCTTGGATTAATAGAACAGTGCTCAAGCATAAGCACTTCTGGATCATGGACCTCCCAACGGATTGCTCATGGATATGGAAGAAGGTTCTCAGATCTCGGAGCTTGGCTCTACAGTTCTTGTCATACTACATTATAAATGGTTCATCCATATCCCTGCTAGTGTTATGGTTGGCCATATAATTCACCTGGGGTCCTGGCTCTTACCTAGACTCAACCCGAGAGTTCACCACATTAGCTAGATTGCTTGAAGATACTAATCTCCCTACCATTCATTCTAGTGGTACTGATCACATTACATGGGATGGCTTAGATACTTCTAAGATTAAAACCTGGCATATCTGGGAGGCTATTCGAGATCAGAGGCCTGTGGTGCCTT
Source organism: Apium graveolens (assembly GCF_009905375.1). NCBI lineage: Eukaryota > Viridiplantae > Streptophyta > Magnoliopsida > Apiales > Apiaceae > Apium > Apium graveolens. The sequence goes on along the minus strand of NC_133656.1, from coordinate 20,120,542 downwards.
GGTACAAAGCAGTTTGGCATCGCTTTCAGATTAACAGGTATGCTCATTTTCAGTGGTTGACTTGTTTGGACAGAATTAGCACCTTAGTCAGGCTCCATAGATTTGGCATCTCCAATTCTCAGCAATACTTTCTGTGTATCCTTGTCCGTGGTTGACAAGCGTGCTTGCTTCGTTTTCCAGAATAGCTAGATTCTTCTCGGTTCTGAACAAACATGGCTGGTTAGGCGGGGCTAGTAATATGATACAACTATTTCGGCCTCAGTATAACAATCTTGAAGCTTTTCGGTGACCTTCGGCTACCGGTGGCTAAATGGTGCGGTTGAAAGGGTCGTAAACTTTGCTAAGTGTTATCTCTTTATTTGCTTTATTTGTTCAGAGCAGGAGACCTTAGTTCTTGGAAGTGAATGGTTTACTTTGTGATACGCACTTAGCAGTTCATGTTTTCTTTATTTGTTATGATCAAGTCCTTTCTAGACTTTGGGTCTTTTTGGGCTTGTACCTAATGGGTGTTGGAGGCATGTTGTACGTGTAGCGCATGTGTGGTGGTTGGTTTGTTCCGGTTGGTTGGTTCCCTACCTTGGCAGCGATAATCGCTTGTTCAAACCTGTTCAATTCTGCCCGAGTGCTAAATATTTAGCCTTGGGTTGGCCTGCCCCCTTGTGCTGCATACCTATTTTGACGGAATTCTCAAGTCTCACCGTCACACCTCTATCTCGGTCAAATTGTTTGGTGTGAGGTAGACCTCAAAGCTCACCTAGATGTTTGTCCTTACTTTGCCATTTAAGCTAACAGGCACCGAATACCCATATGTCGCTCGAAGTCTTGTACGTGGAAATATGTTCGGCTTGGGGTATTTGCCCCTTTTATGCCCAAAATTATTGTCCCTTACGGAAGACTGTTGTGCCCTGCATTGACTAAAGGATGGTATCCGTCCCTTGCTCATATGCGGAGCCGGTAGCAAAGAGGAATGCTACCTGGTTGATCCTGCCAGTAGTCATATGCTTGTCTCAAAGATTAAGCCATGCATGTGTATGTATGAACTAATTCAGACTGTGAAACTGCGAAGGGCTCATTAAATCAATTATAGTTTGTTTGATGGTATCTACTACTCGAATAACCGTAGTAATTCTAGAGCTAATATGTGCAAAAAACCCCGACTTCTGGAAGGGATGCATTTATTAGATAAAAGGTCAACGCGGGCTCTACTCGTCGCTTCGATGATTCATGATAACTCGACGGATCGCACAGCCCTCGTGCTGGCGACGCATCATTCAAATTTCTGCCCTATCTAGTTTCGATGGTAGGATAGTGGCCTACTACGGTGGTGACCGATGACGGAGAATTAGGGTTCGATTCTGGAGAGGGAGCCTAAAAAATGGCTACCACATCCAAGGAAGGCAGTAGGCGTGCAAATTACCCAATCCTGACACGGGGAGGTAGTGATAATAAATAACAATACCGGGATCTTTGAGTCTGGTAATTGGAATGAGTATAATCTAAATCCCTTAACGAGGATCCATTGGAGGGCAAGTCTGGTGCCAGCAGCCGCGGTAATTCCAGCTCCAATAGCATATATTTAAGTTGTTGTAGTTAAAAAGCTCGTAGTATTAGTTAGTTAGTTATTGCGCGGCTGTTTTTAGAGAGAGATGCTCCTCCTTCTCTCTAGAAATGCTTTTTCCCCTAGCTTTAACACACTAACATCTAGATCTATTATCTAGAAATTTTTTCACTTTATTGTACTTTCTTTCCATTTCTGTCTCCCTCCCATCATATTTGTTCTTCCCCCCCATTCTTCCTTTACCACTTTTAGTAATTTTATCTCATCTTCCCCACTATTCCACCATTATTTTCCTTTCCCGAGATCAATATTTTTGCATCTTCTCGTCAGTTATTTTAATTCTCTCTTCACTATGGGGTCTAGGAACTCAGAAAACTCCGATAGCATGAACTCAAAGGAATTTTCAAACTTTATTGGACATAACTATGTGGCTCCTCCATTGCTAGCATTACCTGCCCCTAACCATGCTCTGTTATTTGAAGAAGTGGCTAACCCCTTGCCACTTTCACCAGACACTCTCAGACGAGTTCAAAAAGATGTGAAACTTATTCTTGCGGGTGGTTCTGCTAGGCATGAACCTGGTCCAAGTCAAGGTGCAGTTTCATCCCACTCTTCCAAGCAATCTCAAACCAAGTCTTTTGACTCTGTTACCAAGAAAGGTGATGCTTCTGCTCCCGCTCTTGAAGATCTGCAAGATAGTATTCAAGTTTATAATGGTATCTTGACTATTTTTGTTCCTAAAGACATTGATAATGCAAATGTTGCTAATATTGATAATGTTGACATTGTTGAGCATGTTCCTACTGTTAACACTAACTTTATAGAACCTATTATTTTTCCTACGCAGAACCCCTCCCCTGCTTTGGGTAATTAGAGCTCTATTGTTGCAAAAAATATTCCAACCATGGGCACAAGTCACAACCATAATGTCCAAATTACTTTCAATGAGGATGGTTCTGCAACACTTAAAACACCTAAGGAATTTCTTGTGAATGCCAAAAAAATGTGGAGTACTAGCATTATAGGACACTTTATTGGTGGTAGCTTCGATTTTAAGTACGTTCGAGATTATGCATTCAAATTGTAGAAAAACAAAGGTTTGTCCAGAGTGTTTTATAGTTCCAAAGGTTATTTCCCTTTCAAGTTTGCCTCGGTTCATGAAAAGAATGAAATCCTGGCCTTAAATTCGATTCAAGTTGGTGGTAAAACAATGTATTTGGCTCCATGGATGGAGGCAAATAAATTAAAAAAGAATGTGATCCAAACAGTCCCTTGCTGGGTTAAATTTGAAGAAGTGCCCCATTCTTATTGGTCCCGGGAGGGCCTTACTTTTATAGCCAAAGCAGTTGGTATACCTTTGAAGTTTGTTGAATTTACAGTAAAATTCGAGCCTACAAAATATGCATCTATTCAGGTAATGCTATCTTACTCCATTACAAGGCCAGACTTAATCTAGGTTCCAGTCCAGGATGATTATGGTGAAGAAGAGCTTGTCAAAGTTAGCATCCTTTACCTTTAATTGCCTTATTCCTATAATCACTATAAACCATTTGGACACTCCTTCTCTAGGTGCATTTATAATCCCAATGCAGTCAAACCAACTCCAAGGAACAGGCCTGGTGGAGTCAGTCAAAGGGCTGCAAAAATTACAAAGGCAAACAATCAAAGCAAGGCAACAAATCCAGCAGATAAAGACTAAGTTCAGGAAGGAAGGGAAACAGAAAATTTGGCAGACTTGACTGATGTGTACCCAGTAGTTTTTGGTGAATTCTTGGGCTGTGATTTAGTTCTTGATGGTGATCAGACACTGGATGATGTTCAGGCACATGAAGACACTGATTTAATTCAGAATGGTGATGACTTAGAGAATTTTGACAAGGAGTTGGACAATAATGTCTCGGTTGATAATTTAGAGAATCTGGAGAATTCTGACCAGGAAATTGTCACAATTGGTTTGGTAAATACCACAACTCAGATAGATCATTTGTTGGAACTCACTACCACAACTGTTGACACAATTATTGAAACTGTTGTAGCAAAATCACCAGGCCAAAAAAGAAGAAGGGCCCGTAGTCAGGATGCTTCTCGAGTGCAGTCTTTGCCTGCAGCACCCCCAACGCCCGTAGCATACGCAACACCCACAGTGACTACAGCACCCAAAACAGAAACCCACCCTGTTGTTATTTCCCTTAAAGCATCCAAGGCTGATTTGGTTGACGAGGATGGATTTACCAAAGTTGTGAACAGGAAAAGTCCAGCACATAAAAGGAGTCCAAAACTGGTTGTTCAGCTAGTGAGTCTCAGACGATTACAATGAATTTTGCATCTTGGAATGTAAGGGGCATCAACAAAGCCCCTCATCAAAAAAAGTTGCAAAATTTTATTTCTACTAATAAATAAATCTTATGGGAGTCCTCAAAACTAAAGTCAAGAGTGACAATTCTTTGGTCATTTCAAAGAAATTTAGAAAAGATTGGAAGTGGTTATTAAACTACAATCATCATTATAATGGTCGAGTTTGGGTTGGTTGGAATCCCAATGTGTGGGATATCTCTATTCACTCTATGTCTAGCCAAGTTATCACTTGTAATACTACTTTATTAGAAAAGACTATCTCTATTTTGGTATCGTTTGTGTATGCTCACAAGACCATTCTCGTTGGAATTATTGCTTGTCTTTGAGTACTACTACTTTACTTTGGTGTGTTCTCGGTGATTTTAATTGTGTTGTTAGTCTTGTTGAAATATCTTGTGGCAGGGAGCATTGGACTCCGGATATGCAAGAATTCAAAGACTGCCTTGCTAAATGTGGACTTGACAATGTACGTATGGTGGGGGACATTTTCACTTGGACGAACAAGCGTACCAACAGTCTAGTGTTTAAAGATTTGGATATAATGGTTACTAATGGTGTATGGTTCAATTTATTTACTGAGGGTAATGCTTTTGTAAAACCACGAGGGCTCATGGATCACAATGCTATCTTATTTGAGGAACCAATGCAGCTTTAAAAGGTTAACAAACCTTTCCAGTTCTTCAATTATATGATCGACATTCCTGGATTTCATGGTGCTGTTAACAAGGCTTGGTCCTTGCATTGTTCAAATTCTTGCTATGCTCAGTTTGCTTCTAGGTTAAAAGAAACCAAGTTGTTGCTTCGACGACTTAACATGAGCCATGGTGATGTCTCTTCTAATGTTTTGGTTGCTAGAGCTAATCTTGAGGAAATTCAAGTGTGTATGTAAATAATGGGGACCCCTCCCTTCTCACCTTAGAGAAAGATTGATTAATAAAAATATGGCTCTTGCCGAGGAGGAGTCTCTTTTTCTTCAAAAATCAAGAGTGAAGTGGATGGGGCTTGGGGACGGGAACAATGCTTTCTTTTACCAACAATGTAAAGCAAATTGGAATCATAACATGGTTTTAGCTCTTGAGAATAATTCTGGAACCTTGGTTCATGGCCAGTTGCCTTGTGCAAACATAACGGTCACTTATTTCAAAAATTTGCTAGGGTCAGAGACTGTTCACTCTCACATTGACTTAGAGTCTATTGATTGCAAGGTTCTTACTGAGACTCAAGCTACTTTGCTTAGTGCTACGGTTACTGATGCTTTAATTCTGGACACTTTGAAGAAAATGAAGAAAAATAAGGCTCCTGGCCCAGATGGAGTAAATGTAGAGTTTTTCTTAGCCACTTGGAGCACCACAGGACCTGATTTCTGTGCTTCTATCAAGTATTTCTTTGAGACTGGGTTTCTTCCCTCAGGTACAAACTACACCCTCATTTCTATCATTCCTAAGGTTGACTCCCCCACTAGAATGAGTGACTTTAGACCTATTTCTCTTTGTACTGTCATGTACAAATGTAAATCTAAAATTATAGCAGCTAGATTTAAATTGATAATGCCATCCATAATTGATATTGCTCAATCTGCTTTTATTCAGGGGAGATCTATTTCTAACAACATTTTGCTTGTCCAAGAATTATTTCGTGGTTATGATAGGGATACTGGCTCCTCTAAATTTTCCCTCAAGATTGAACTTCACAAAGCCTTTAATTCTTTAAATTGGGATTTTATTATGGCTATTTTGGTTAGGCTCCATTTTCTGGATATTGTTATCAAATGGATCAAAGCTTGCTTATGCACTACTAGGTTCACGGTTAAACTCAATGGTGTGATTCACGGGTACTTGCAAGGGACTAAGGGCATTCGAAAAGGGGACCCTTTGTCCCCTTATATTTTTGCAATATGCATGCAAATTCTGTCTACCATCCTCAACAAGGTTCCTCAAGGTTTCAGGTATCATTGGTGTTGCAAAGAAGTGGGTCTCACTCACTTGTTCTTTGCCGATAATGTGCTATCTTTCTCTCACGGTTCCCAGGAATCTGTTATGCATATCATGGATTCTATTGCCAAGTTTTCTTCTTGGAGTGGCCTTTCTCCAAGCATTCATAAAAACAATAGTTTCATGTGTAACTGTGACCATGATTTCACTGTTTGGTTTGACTCTTTGTTGATCCCTCGGGGTACTTTTCCAGTTAGGTTTCTTGGTGTTCCCTAGATCAATACGCATCTGTGTGTTAATGATTGTATGCCCCTCATCAGAAAAATTATGAATAGGCTCAATTCTTGGACCACCTAGCTTCTATCCTTGGCTAGTAGAGCCTTACTTATCAAGTCGGTTATTTGTGCTCTAGAAGCTTTTTGGTGCAACCATTTCTTATTGTCAGGGGCCATTCATGCTACTATCCAGTCTCTTCTTACCAGATTTTTGTGGCGTGGTAATATTAACCACAAGGGTGGAGCCAAGGTTGCTTGGAAAATAGTGTGTCCTCCTCGGGAGGAAGGGGGCCTTGGCTTAAAAAATATGCTCGAGTGGAACAAATCCCGACTTATTGGTCACTTACTGAAAATCAAAACTAATTCTAGTACTCTTTGGGCTTCATGGGTTAATAAATATGTCCACAAAGGAAAGCATTTATGGACAACCAAGCTCTCTACTGATTATTCCTGGATTTGGAAGAAAATTCTCAAGCTTCGTTCATTGGCCTTGCAGTATGTATCTTTCAGAATTGGCAATGGTGAGTCAATCTCACTTTGGTTTGATCCTTAATGGCAGAATGTTTGCTTAGCTTCTACCTTGGCATCTCCTATTATATCTCAATGTGGTATGCACCACGGTGACAAGCTTGGTTCGAAATGGTTGTTGGTTTCTCCCGAGAGCAAAACCCAGAAGCCATCACTTGGACCCCATGCTAGTGCATTGGCTCTCAACTTTTGTTCCTCTAGCAATGACTCCAGGCCCTGATTTATTGTTGTGGGATGGTTCTGATGCTTCTAAGATAAAAACCTGGCACATTTGGAACTCAATAAGGTACAAAGGCGATCTGGTTCCTTGGCACCGTGTGGTTTGGCATAGGCTTCGTGTCAATCGTTATGCTCACTATCAATGGATTTCTTGTCATGGGAGGCTCCAAACCTTGGCTCGGCTCCATAGATTTGGTCTTGTGGATTCTCAACACTGCTATCTGTGCATTTGTGCTCGAGAGACGGATTCTCATATTTTTCTACATTGCTCATACAGCAGATGGATTTTGTGCAACCTCATGTCTTTATTGGAGATTGATATTGTTGGTGACTCTTAGATCAGCTTCCTCATTTACTTGGCTGACCTCCCTGATAAGCATAAGAGCATTGTGGCTCTTTGTTATGCCCAATTTTTTTGCCATCATGTTTGGAGAGAGCGCAATACCCGAGCTCACAATTCTGGTGTTCTTAGTCCGAGAAAGCTGCTCCGAGGAATCAACAAAGATGTTTATGCTAGGCTCCAAAGCTTTACTTGGTTTTCTAAGCTTTTGAATAGTAGGCCAGATCTTATTCCTTGTAATAGTTTATAGTAGGCTCCTTGTTTCTTGTAGTTGCAAGCTTTCTATCTCCAATCTTTGCTAGATTGGTTATAGATAGTCCTTCTCTATGGCCTTTCATAGAGCATAGGGTAGATCCCTTCTTGTTTATGGTTCTCTGTTGATATATACATAATTTAGCAAAAATAAAAGCTTGTAATTGGACTCTTAGATCCCGCCTCTTGGTGTGCACCGATTGTCTCGTCCCTTCTGCCGGCGATGCGCTACTGTCCTTAATTGGACGGGTCATGCCTCCGGCGCTGTAACTTTGAAGAAATTAGAGTGCTCAAAGAAGGCTTACGCTCTGTATACATTAGCATGGGATAACATCATAGGATTTCAGTCCTATTACGTTGGCTGTAACACCCCCAGATCCGGGGTCGGGGATCCGGGTCGTCACGGTCTTTCTTTCCACAATATCACTTCACTTAATTAATAATAAATAACCTTATGCTGTGACCCCACACTAACACACACCACAACCCGTTATAGTCTCAGAGATGAAATTTAAATAAGTACAAGTCTTTGAATCCACAATTTAAAAGTTATTACAACCCAAAATGATTACTTGATAAATTTACAGTTAATTGCCATTATCTGCCACAAGTTATAATTATACATAATTGATTCTCAAAAGTAGATGGTCTGATCTATAATAGATCTACCTCTGCAGCTATAGCAGCTACAACATCAACGGGAAGACGCGGGACGCTTCCCACGCGCTTGCGCTGGGTCTGCTGGAGTCTGGCCATCTTTCCTAACTGTTGTTGTGTGATGAAGAAATAAAGCAAGGGTGAGCAGCAAGCCCACCAAAATAATATGTATAATGATTTACAATATATTAGCCTACTCATAATACTCATGAAAGTCTTGGTCAAAAGAAATGAACCAAGTTTGATATCTTAATGCGATGAAGTCGCAAAATGTTCAGTATATATACATATATACTTTTCAAAATATTGGAAGTCCTCTTCCATGCATAATATACACAAAGTCCCAGTGTATAACTGTATAAAAAAATATCGTTGCAAGGTGATCTCATATATCTAACCTTGTCTCAATGTTTTTCTGAAAATCTTTGTCATTCATAAGACAATTATTAATTAGATATAAGTTTAAAAGATGAGGTTACCAAATACCCCAATATACTTATATCTTTCCCAATACTACTTGAACTACCACCGTTCAAGTTATAATCAGTTTCAAAAGTTCATCACATAGATGAGACTACAAGACAAGATTTGAATAGATTCAATCTTTGAAATATTATTGAATGAAAAAGTTATGAGATACTTTATTTAGTCCCGATATATATATATCCACATATATATATCTCTAAAACATTTCCTGGAACCTCTGTTATGTAAAGTATGAACAGAGTTGCAATATCCAATGAATTTGGAAGGAAAAGAAAACCTTTGGCATAAACCAGATATCTTGCTGATCAGGCAAAGATACCCATAAGTAACCTTTTCTACCAGTAGATGGACGAATTCCCCACTGGTCATCACCCTGGCCGCATTAGGACCTATGCTGGACTGCCACTCAGCCACTTATGCATTTGATGGACTCCCACTGAGCCACTTACACTATCATGGACGCCCACTGAGCCCATGTTGCTTATGCCGACTCAATAGATGGACTTACCTCCCGAACGTTGGGTAAGTAATCAATTCATTTACCAAAACTGCAACCTTGTTGCGAATATACAATACACCACAAAGCCGGATTCCTCAGGTTTTGAACGAGTATTTAAATCCCCTTTAAAAGGAAGATCTTAAATATAAAAATGAGTTTTGGGATCCGCTCTAACTTTTAAAAATCATTTTGAAGACTCGAAAACACTTTAAAGAGTGTTTGGAGTAAAGCTGATTTAATGAAGTAAATCAGTCCCCAGAATATTTAGAAAATGACTGAATATTATTATTTAAATAATATTCCCATAAAGAATAATATTTTATAAAAATAATTGAAGTAGAAGTTTTAAAACTTATACTTGAAACGAGTATTAAATAACCAAAGATATACTTATATGAAAGTATTATCTTTATTTGAATAATCGAAAATAAGTTTGATTATTAACACCTTATTCTTTAATAAAATAAAGAATATATTTCAGCAAATAATCGGAGTCATAGATCCTCAAATGAATATTCAAATAATATTCATTAAATAATATAAACTGAGTCATAAGCCTTCGAATGAATATTCAAATAATATTCAATAAATAATATAAAAGAGTCATAAGCCCTCGAATGAATATTCAAATAATATTCAGATAAATAAATAAAAGGAGTCATACGCCTTCGAATAATATTCAAAATAATATTCATTAATAAAGTAAAAGGAGTCATAAGTCCTCGAATGAATATTCAAAATAATATTCAATAATAAAATAAAGTTAAAGTTATCGAATAAACCTTATTCGATTAATAGTTTTAAAAACTATATCCATATATATATATATAAATAAATAAATATATATATATATATAATATACTCGGGAACATCGACTCCCGGTTTAGAAATATGTTCACCTTTTATCCCCTATACTAAGGGTATACGCAACTACTTGCTTATTTCTAGCATAGGTATTATGCAACTATAAGCATTGAAATCAACAGATAGATAACCAGATTACGAAACAGACATGCATATATACCATATTAGCATGCTCCAATATATCGCAAAATTTGCTAATAACAATCATGCAATATCACAAGATAATGCATATACATATATTTACATCACAACAACAGTATAACGGGTAGAAAACTTGCCTGAGCGACTTGGGGTGATAAAAGGCTCGGGACGAGTCTGGTAACCTATAAACAACAAGTAAGTTGGAATTAAACCAAAATCACTTGTAAATCTATACTTTAACTAACTTAGACTCTAACGCTTGTTTTGCGCTCACTGATTCGCTTAAGTCACTCGGGTACCCTCGGCTCCACCATTTTTAATAATTTAACCTTTACGAGTTTTAAAGCGATTCCTTCGCGAGTGTCTTACCAACTACCTAACACACTTACCATAAATGTTTCATACATTAATTAACCCTTTTTGGTCTTTAACCTACATTTCAAAGTAAGGCGAGGGGAAATGTTTCGTTCGCGAAACGCCGTTACTTGAAACGGTCGTTTCTCCTAAACCGTGCATCGGAATCGAACGAACTACATATCAAAACGAAGCTCGTAACACGAGCTATCTAGACATGGCAATGGTCATAATCTAGCAGGGGGTTCTCGGGTCCTAATGTTATGCACAAAAACAGTCTAAAGAAAATCGGACGTTACGACGGCTACGTTTACGCGATTTCCCAAATTTAAACCATTCAAAAACCATCACAATTCAACCTCAAATCAATCATACAACCAACATCCATCCAAAAAACATCATAACAGCCCCAACCAATTCAAGTTTAACATTCATACTTATGCCTAAGCTTAACTTTAACCATACTTAAGTTCTTTTAATCAAAATAACAACATTTACCAATCCAACAACATCCCAAAACTCACTAATCTCTACATACACAACCATCAAGCCTCTCATGAACTAAAATACTCATATTATGCTCTTAACATTCAATAACAAAGCTTGGTTAAGAGATTATACCTTCCTTGAAGCTTTTTAACACAACATAAGAGCTTTGAATGCCTAAAGAACCTTGATCCTTGCTTGTATAACCTTAATCTTTCATAAAAATTCAAGAAAACTAAAGTTATTTCTTGAAGGTTACTATTCACCATCTTCTTCCTTGATTTATAGAAAAAGATTGGCTTGGAATTAGAAGCTTAAACTTATAGGAAGTATGTAACTATCCATGGGGAAGCTTAGATAATTACCTTGCTAAATAGTAAGTGGTGGAGCTTGGATCTTCAAATTTTAAGAAATGGGCCGAGAGCTAGCTTGGGAAGAAAGAGATTTTTGTGTTTTGTTTGATGAAAATGAAATGATTTGCTTGGTTGGTTGATTTTTGTGTTGTTTTTGGTTAATGACTTAATTAACCTTATATTTGTGTGGTTATAAACCAACCACACCTCCTCCTTCCCTATGTCATGCTTACATCACATTGCTATGTCATCCTCCCTTCCTTGTCCTCTTCTCATTGGTTGGGTGACATCACTTCCTCTAATCCCTTTGCTTAACTTCCTAATTGTTTGCCTAATGACCGCTGATCTGTTATACGGTTCGCTAAACTTTCATTTTCATTTATCGTTTGAAGGATCATACCCGGGATCTTATTACTTAGGTTCCCTTAACCTTTCTCAATACATTATATTCCTTTTTATGATCCTCTCTTATAATCCTTTAATTTAAATCCTTTTTATCCTGTTACCTTTTTCTCAATTCTTTCCGTATCTAGTGGATTTCCGGGAAAAATCAAAGTGTTCGGAATTGGATTCTGACGATCTTTACATACACTTATATCCCATATAAAGTACTAATAAAATCTCAGAATATCCATATCAGAACCCCTACATAGTGTGGCATGAAAAGTTTTCTCATTCAGCAAAAACACTATTCATAAGGGTTTCAAAATTTCTCAAAAATTGGGGTTATTACATTGGCCTTCGGGATCAGAGTAATGATTAACAAGGACAGTCGGGGGCATTCGTATTTCATAGTCAGGGGTGAAATTCTTGGATTTATGAAAGATGAACAACTGCGAAAACATTTGCCAAGGATGTTTTCATTAATCAAGAATGAAAATTGGGGGCTCGAAGATGATCAGATACAGTCCTAGTCTCAACCATAAATGATGCCGACTAGGGATCAGTGGATGTTACTTTTAGGACTCCACTGGTACCTTATGAGAAATCAAAGTTTTTGGGTTCCAGGGGGAGTATGGTCGCAAGGATAAAACTTGAAGGAATTGACGGAAGGGCACCACCAGGAGTGGAGCCTGCGGCTTAATTTGACTCAATACAGGGAAACTTACCAGGTCCAGACATAGTAAGGATTGACAGATTGAGAGCTCTTTCTTGATTTTATGGGTGGTGGTGCATGGCCGTTCTTAGTTGGTGGAGCGATTTATCTGGCTAATTCCATTAGCGAATGAGACTTCAGCCTGCTAACTAGCTATGTGGAGGTACATCTTCACGGCTAGCTT
>NC_133656.1:20095464-20102964 GCF_009905375.1 Apium graveolens | reverse complement strand
GCGGTGGGGCCCAATTCGGGGTGATTCCCGTCGAGTGACAACTGGTTCTAATCGATCCCCAAAGGCCCCAGTGCCCGAAATGCCCCAAAGGCCCCAGTGCCCCAAATGCCACACAAGGCCCCAGTGCCTGGATTTCCCTAAAGGCCCCAATGCCCCAAATGCCCAAAATGCCCCAATGCCCGAAATGCCCCAAAGGCCCCGAATGCCCCTAATGCCCTAAAGGCCCCAAGGCCCCAGAGTAAAAATGCAACTATGTGAGAATACATACGCACTACGCCCCACCCAACATGCCCCGCGTGCGCGTGTACTTTGAAGAGAAATCACTCTGTCACCTGGAACGAGACCCAGGTGCCCAAACGGGGCATCGTCGCCTGGAACGAGACCTTAGGCACCGAAACGACGATGATGGAGCAAATTCTATTTAAAACACACGCGTGCGCACACGCGCGCGCGTCATTCTTACGCTGTAGTGTGTAGTGCGTATGTGACGTATGTGTCTTAGGTGCCTTGGGGTCTTGGGGCCTTGGGCCTTGGATTCGGTACCAAGGGCGAACGGCGACCGATTACAAAAGTGAAAGACCGGTGACGGATTCCGAACAAAGAGATGTGGGGAGGGTAAAATGGGATTCAGCCCATCCGAGCAAACGGGGAGCGACCGATTCCAAACAAAGAGAAGTGGGAAAAGTAAAATGGGCATCAGCCCGTCCAAGCAAACATGGAGTGACTGGAGGCCATTCAAAAAGGGAGTGGAGACCGGGGACCGATTCCAAACCGGAGTGCCGGAGACCGATTCCAAACAAAGAGAAGGCGGAACTGGGAAAAATGAAATGGGGCCTTGGGGGTAATAGGTATTAGGTAGATAGGATAGGTGACTTGGGTACAAGGCAACGGGGCCTTGGGGGTATTAGGAATTGCGTAGGTAGGATAGGTGTTTGGGAACGGGGCCTCGGGGGCATCGGTTGCCTTGGGGCATCAACTTCCCTCGGAATTTGCACGATTGCCCTTGCGGCGACTGAAGGGTTTTTATTTAGCACATAAATGCAACGAAAACGTAAATTTAAATCTTAAAAAAAAAAATGAAACCCTCCGCGGGATCCATGCGAAAAATAATATTTAATTCGTAGTTCAGTATGTTTACCTTAAGAAGTTTTACGTTAATGGAAAGATGGAGGTCTTTAATAACGATCCAAGAACGATGAACGGAATTCCCTAGCAGCTGCTCCTCAAGTGTGAAGCACTCCACCGGTATCCACCAAGAGTAAAATGTGATGGAGGAGGAAGAGGTTGAGAAAATTAGTTGCCTCACTCTTGTTCTACTTTAGAATTAGGGTTAATTATTTGTGTTGAGGCAAATAGGGTTTATAATAGTATATTTATAGGCAAAATTTTCAGCTGAAAATTTTCCATAAAATATTATTATTATTAACCCTTTAATTGATTATTCTTATTAACCAATCAACTAATAATTAAAACACATTTTAATCATTAATCCCTTTTCTAAATATTTTAGAAAAATAATTCTCTCACTTGATTTAATTTCCAAAATTAAATTCTTAATTAATAATATTAAGAATTAATTAGATCTCATTTAATCAATTATTAAATCTACTAATTAATTATTTATTTCACAAATAAATAATTACCAGCCATTATTAATTAATTCCTCCACCATTAAATCATTCTCTTTTATGGTGTGGCCCTGTAGGTTCAATATTAAGCCGGTAGTAGAAATAAATAATAATAAAACTATTTTATCATTATTTATATAAATTCTCTAATTCGTTAAATATGATTAATTAATAAATTAATCATATTTATTCTACATCCTGAGGGATACTTCTCAACATATCGCGACTATCCGGATAATACGAATTCACTGCTTAGAATACCAAGAACCTATTCAGTGAGTAGTTACCGTACAATCAATTCCTTCTACCCTGCAATGTCACGATTAAATACAAGGCATGGAACTTGTGCCAAGCCTATCTTATTTAATCATTTGCTTTCCCATTCACTATGCTTAGTTCTCTTTAATGTAAATTAGAAACTCCTTTCTAATTTCATTCACTCTGGCCAGAGATTCCTGAACTAGCATAAGTGGATCAGCATTGAACATTCTCTTCCTTCACTGGAAGGGGTAGATCCTTTATTGATCATACACTATCTTCGTGTACAAATTCCTATACCCAGTAGAGCCCTTATAATTGTCCCCGGAGACTAAGAACTAAACCAAAGCATAGTTCAGTGTACACAAGATGACTATGATGACCTCAAGTCTAAGAATACTTGTACAACTATCACTATGTGAACAACTGCTGACACGTGAGTGAACTCCATCAGTTGTTCAGCTGTGTGAGTCATGTTCAGTGAACTTATTCTATAATAAGCACCTACATACTAGGTATAGTGTCACCACACAAATGTCTATGAGAACCGACATCCTTCATAATGAAGCAAGCATAGTATGTACCGATCTTTGTGGATTACTAATTACCAGTTAGTAATCCTACGATCAGGAAATATTTTAGTTTAGAGTTATCATCTTTTAGGTCTCATTATTATGATCTCATCATAATCCATAAAAAGTTTTACTCTAAACTATGGTATATCTTATTTAAACACTTAAATAGATAAAGCCCGCAATAAAACCAAAACAAGTCTTTTATTAATATCAATGAAATCAAAACAGATTACATAAAAGTTATTCCTAAATTATCATACATGATTGGACTTAGGACACATCTCTTTCAATCTCCCACTTGTACTAAAGCCAATCACTCTGGTATCTAATACCCATCTTGTTTTTATGACGATCAAAGTGACTTTGAGAAAGTGGCTTTGTGAGTGGGTCTGCTACGTTGTTATGTATGTCAACTCTCTTGACGTCTCCTCTTTCAAAACAATACAAGAAATGTTACCGCGCTCCCACTAACCTTTTTGTAGACACATGGTTCATCTATGTTTTTGATAAAACCAAACTCTTTGATTGTCTCATCAAAATGAATGTTCCATCTATGGGAAGCTTGCTTTAAACCATATATGGTTCGCAGCAGCTTACACACTAGGTGTTCATTTCCCTTGGAAAGAAAACCCTCTGGCTGTGTCATATACACTTCCTCTTCAAGTTTCCCATTGAGGAAGGCCGTTTTCACGCCCATTTGCCAGATCTCATAGTCGTAGTAAGCAGCAATCGCAAACAAAATCCGAATTGATTTTAACAGGGCTACAGGCAAAAAAGTTTCATCAAAGTCAATCCCTTGCCTTTGTCTGAATCCTTTTGCCACGAGCCTGGCCTTATGGGTCTCCACCTGCCCATCTGCTCCAATCTTTCTTTTGTATACCCACTTGCACCCAATAGGCTTAACACCTTCAGGCGCCTCAACCAGAGTCCATACTTGGTTGGTATACATAGATTCCATTTCGGATTTCATGGCACTATGCCATTTCTCTGAGTCAACAATACTCATAGCCTCGTTATAGGTCACAGGGTCGTCATTATCAATGATTGACAACTCATTATCATTCTCAATGACAAGGCCATAATACCTCTCAGGTTGGCGAGACACTCTCCCTGACCTACGAATGGGTTGTTCCACAGAAGGTTGTTCATTCTGAATAGGTGTTTCCACTTGATCCGTAGTAGTTTGTGCTTCTTGAACTTCATCAAGTTCAATTTTGCTCCCAGTGTTTCCTTCAAGGATAAACTGCTTTTCCAAGAAGGTAGCATGTCTGGAGACAAACACCCGATGATCGGTGTAAAAGTAATACCCTAAAGTCTCTTTAGGATATCCCACAAACTTACATTTTACAGATCGAGATTCCAGCTTATCTGGGTCAACTTTCTTGACATAAGCTGGACATCCCCAAATCTTAAAGTGTTTAAGACTCGGTTTCCTTTCTTTCCATATCTCATATGGAGTTTGAGGAACAGATTTGGAAGGCACCTTATTCAGTAAATATGCAGAGGTTTCCAATGCATAACCCCACAGGAATACTGAAAGATTCGCATAGCTCATCATGGACCGAACTATGTCTAACAAAGTTTGATTTCTCCTTTCAGATACCCCATTCAACTTTGGAGTATATGGAGGAGTCCACTGGGAGACTATACCATTTTCTTTGAGAAAAGCTAGAAACTCTCCATTCAAGTATTCACCACCTCGATCTGATTGAAGAGTTATAATACTATGTTTGGTTTGTTTCTCCACTTCATACTTATATTCTTTGAACTTTTCAAAGGCTTCAGACTTGTGTTTCATCAAATACACATATCTGAATCTAGATCGATCATCTATGAAAGCAATGAAGTATGAAAATCCACCCATGGCTTGCATAGACATTGGTCCACATACATCTGTGTGTACCAATCCTAGCAAATCTGCAGCCCTCTCTCCATGTCCACTAAATGGAGATTTGGTCATTTTACCCAATAGACAAGACTCGCATGTAAGATATGATTCAAAATTAAAGGGGTCAAGTAACCCTTCCTTATGCAATGTCCGTAGTCTATTTTCACTAATATGACCAAGTCCGTAGTGCCACAAGAAAGTGAGATTTTCATCATCCCTTTTTCTTTTATTAGTATGTTCAATTTGTAGTAAATTATGCTCTACGTCACATACATTCATACCATTATTTAAAATACCACTTCCATAAAGAATGTTATCTCTAAAAATTGAACATTTATTATTCTGAATAACAAATGAAAATCCAGCCAAGTCTAACATGGAATAGAAATAATATTCCTCACAATCGAGGGAACGAAATAACAATTATTTAGAACAATAGTCTTGCCCGTAGGCATATGTAAATGAAATGATCCTATAGCTTCAGCGGTAACTCTTGCTCCATTTCCCATCCGTAGAATCACCTCCTCTTCTTCAAGAGTCCTACTTCTCCTTAGTCCCTGCAACGAATTGCAAATATGAGAACCACAGGCGGTATCTAATACCCAAGTACAAATTTGACTTAGTGACATATTAACTTCGATCATGAACATACCTGAATCAGAAGCGGTAGTCTCACTACCCTTCTTCTTCTTCAATTCTGCAAGGTAAACCTTTCAGTTCCTCTTCCAGTGCCACACCTTGTTACAGTGAAAGCAAACAGCTTTGCTCTTGGGGTCTTCAGCTTTCGGTGGAACCGGCTTTTTCTCACCTACTTTCATCTTTTTGGAAGGGTTCTTCTTCCTTTTCTTACGATTGGAACCTTCACCAATTAGAAGAACATAACTCTTCTTAGGGGGAAAATTCGATTCCGCAGTCTTCAACATGTTGTGGAGTTCAGGCAGGCTGACATCCAGCTTATTCATGTGACAGTTCACAATAAACTGCGAGAATGAACTCAGAAGTGATTGCAAGACCAAGTCTTGGCTCAGCTCCCCATCCATGGCAAAACCAAGTTGTCCAAGACGTTCAATCAAATTGATCATCTTAAGTACATGGTCATTCACAGATGATCCCTCAGACATCCTACAACCGAACAGCTCCTTCGATATCTCATATCGAGCTGTCCTCCCTGCCACATCATACAACTCTTGTAGATGCATAAGGATAGTGTGAGCATCCATATGCTCATGTTTCTTCTGTAGCTCAATGTTCATGGAAGCTAGCATGATGCATTGAGCAATATTTGCATCATCTATCCACTTACGATAAATAACATGTTCATCATTATGTGCATCGCTAGCAGGTTCAGTAGGCTTAGGTGAGTCAAGCACATATTCCAGCTTCTCAACCCTGAGAACAATTATCAAGTTTCGAAGCCAGTCAGCAAAATTAGGACCAGTCAACTTGTGAGCATCTAGTATAGTCCGGAGTGATAGTGCAGAAGATATAACGAATATAGTAAATCTGTAAATGATGAACACATAACAACACTTAGCAAATATTCAATTTCATTTCAAGACACTATATGAATCAGGTCTTTATTCATAAGTGGCTCCCACTAGTTTATCTAATTTATACAACCCCTAAGTAAAAATTAAGCATTCATAATGCTAGTGAGAATAGGGATCCTACATTCCATCACACAACCTCGGTTGTAGCACGAAACGTCATGTGATGTTCAATAGGCAGATAACTCTTGTCAATTGCATCTTATGTTATTCCCTAATAAAAATTTAGCCTCTTGAATAATTAAGTCACGGCTGTAGCACGACAAACTCAATATTCTAAGTCAAGTCTAACCCAACATTTCATACAATTGAATCAGTCTCCAACAGCCCATGCCTGTAGCACGTAACGACCTTTAGATTCTAATTCAATGTACACATCTCTATGTAATAGACAAGTATTTCTTATTTCAAAATCAAAGCCCTCGGCTGTAGCACGAAACGACAATGATTTAAAAATAAGAACCACTTTCTACCATGTGGAAGGCTATGACCGACACAAGCCCGTTGTGTCATTGGCCAATTACTACTTGATATTATTTAATTTTAGAGGGATTATATTATGTTACAATCATAATCATATTATAAAGAGATTCTTCCTTTTAAATTAAATATTTCAAATCAATAATCGATAATAAGATGATTCCCAGATCGGGGGGAGTATTGTCAAGAGGCGTCACTTAATACCCCTTTCTTACAAATAGAAATCTGCTTTTGACAGAATCATCCTTTCTCTCAATATTAAAAATTCATATTTAATTATATGTTTCATAAACACAAGAATCTCATGATTGTATTCATAATATTATTGTTAAGGCAAGAAACGATTCCTATTTTAGATTTTCTAGAGCACGCCTTATATTGATTTAAGTTCACCTAAATCTATCATCGCATGGTAAACATAGGCATATATCTCATATATAAAATTAAATAAACAAGTAAATGTAAAGTGCAATAAAGTAAATGTGTTTGGTTATGGCCCCATCCTATGTGATCTTTATCAAGCTCATGATAAAGATCAAGGTCAATCTAATATGGTGATGGAAATAAATACAACTACTTATTACATAAGTCTTCTTCTTTGTTTAGACTTCTTGTATGCCTCGTCTTCTTCTTTGTATCACCTCCATTGGATAGCCTTCTTGAGTCTTCAATTACATTACATGATTGAAAGTAAAACTAATCTAATGAACTTACAAGAATAACTCGAGTTACATAAGAGATTTATGATTACAAAGATTGACGACATGCAAGTCGTATTTAAAACCAAAACCAAAACCAAAACCATTACACTAAGGTCGAAAGGCCATAACCATCTACCATGCTCATACAACACATAAAAGCATGTTAAAACACATAATCTGATCTTAACATATCATATTATCCATGATCTAATCATAAAAAAAATATGACAAAAATCAGAAAAATCAGAATCAAATCAGAAAAACAAGAATTACTGTTTACGGGAAGTAAACGACTTCAAACACCTTACAGACGAGTCGTTGATAGCATTAGCTATCAGTTTTGTTCAGACGCTCGTTTACCTATGGAATAGGGTATTCGTTTGCGTAAATCGGACACCAGACCCATATTTTAGCAAATCTGCA
>NC_133656.1:20055464-20090464 GCF_009905375.1 Apium graveolens | reverse complement strand
CTTCAAAAACATGGCAAACCCTTTCAATTCTTCAACTACATGATCGAGATCCTAGGTTTTTTAGACTTAGTGTCTTCAGCTTGGTCCTTACATTGTGAGGGTACACCTATGGCTCAATTTAGTGCTAAGCTTAAGCATACCAAGCTTTTTCTAAAACAGCTCAACAGAGATCATGGCAACATCCAATCTAATATGATTGTGGCTCGTAATGCTCTTGCAGAATTTCAAGTTTCATCAAGTTCTTCTTCTGATTCCGGGGTTTTAGATGTAGAAAAAATCCTCATTGCTAATCTTAATAATGCTTTGCTTCAGGAAGAATCTTTCTTGCTTCAAAAAGCTAAAGTGAAATGATTACATCCAGGGGACAATAACAACTCGTGCTTTCACCAGCAATGCAAAGTTAACCGGAACAAAAACAAGGTCCTTGCCCTTATTTATGGTGAGGGTAATATTGTGCATGACCAAAACAAATGTGCTCAGGTTGCGGTTCACTATTTTGCTCAGTTGCTTGGTAGTCCCTGTCAACAAGAATCTTTGGACCTCTCTTTGGTTAATTACAAGGAGTTAAGTGAAGAACAATCTCATGCTTTAACAACTCCAATTACTGATCTTTTGATTTATGATACGATCAAGAGAATGAAAAGGAACAAGGCACCAGGGCCTGATGGTGTCAATGCGAAGTTCTTTATTGCTACTTGGCATATTACGGGCACTAGCTTCTGTGATACAGTCAAATTCTTTTTTGCCTCAGGGTCAATGCACTCTGGTATTAACTCGACTTTCATCTCCTTAATTCCTAAAACAGTGGCCCCAACTCGAATGAACGATTTCAGACCCATTTCTTTATGCTCTGTATTGTACAAATGTATTTTTAAGATCATTGCCATGCGTCTTAAGAGCATCATGCCCTCAATTGTTGATATAGCACAATCTGCATTTATCCCAAGTTGTTCAATTTCTGACAATGTGTTGTTAGCTCAAGAATTATTTAGAGGCTATGACAGAGAGACTGGTTCACCCAAGTGTGCACTCAAGATTGATCTCCATAAAGCTTTCGACTCTCTTAGCTGGGATTTTATTCTGGCAATTCTTCACAAGATAAGATTTCCTACTATGATGATTACTTGGATAAAATCTTGTATTTGCATGACTAAGTTCTCTATGAAATTAAATGGGATTATTCATGGCTATTTTGGAGGAACTAAAGGTTTAAGACAGGGTGACCCTACGTCACCTTATATTTTTGCACTCTGCATGAATATTTTGTCTTGTATTCTCAATGACAATCCTGCTCATTTCAAGTTCCACTGGCATTGCAAGGATCTCAAGATCAATCATTTTTTTTTGCTGATGATGTTCTTTTTTTCTCCCATGGTTCCAGGCCTTCTGTTGAGCACATTATGACTTCTATTACCACCTTTTCCATGTGGAGTGGTTTGGTTCCTAGCATAACAAAGAGCACCGGTTTTGTTTGCAACTGTGACAGCAATTTACTGGATTGGTTTGACACCTTGGGCATCCCCAGAGGTACTCTTCCAGTCAAATTTATTGGAGTACCTTTAATATCTTCTCAGCTATGTGTTAATGATTGTATTCCCTTAATTGATAAAATCACTTCTCGTATGCACTCTTGGTCTACTCTCTTATTATCCATGGTAGGAAGAGTTCTTTTAATCAAATCTGTCCTGAATGCTATTGAAGCATTTTGGTGTAATCACTTTTTGTTGCCAGCTCTTGTTCATGCAACTATCCAGTCATTATTGACTCGTTTTCTGCGGAAAGGTAACATAAACCACAAAGGTGGTGCTAAAATTTCTTGGAGTGTGGTTTGTCTTCCAAAGGAGGAAGGAGGGCTTGGTCTAAAAAACATGATCGAATGGAATAAAGCTCAACTCATTGGTCATTTGCTTCGAGTGGTGACTAAATCAAGCAGCCTTTGGCCTCACTGGGTTAATGAAACCGTCCTAAAGCACAAACACTTCTGGTCTATTAGCATTCCTACAGACTGTTCATGTTTGGAGAAAGGTTTTAAAACTTCGCAGAATTGCTCTCCAATTCTTTTCTTATTCTGTTGGCACTGGTGACACTATTTCCTTATGGTTTGATATGTGGTGGGGAGCAACTTGTTTGGCCAGTTTGTATTCTTCTCCTATCATAAATTAATGTGGCTTGCATGCTAATGATATGGTGAGTAAAATCATTTCTTCAGGGTCTTGGTGCCTCCCGGTGCCAAATAGCAGACATCATCATCTTGATCCCATTCTTCAGCATTGGCTCTACACTTTCGACTTTCCAGCTATTAACACGAGTGGTGTTGATACTATTTTTTGGGATGGAATGGTTGTAACAAAGATCAAAACTTAGAACATATGGAACTCGATTTGAAACAGAGGAGATATGTTTGATTGGCATATTGCAGTTTGGCACAAGCTTCGAATCAATAGGTATGCCCACCATGAATGGGTTCTTTGTCATGGTCTACTCAACACCTTATCTAGATTGCATAAATTTGGCATTTTATATTCTCAGCAGTGTTTCCTATATATTGGAGGTAGGGAAAGATACTCTCACTTATTTGTTCATTGCACGTATAGTCATTAGATTTTGGTTAGACTTTTGGCTCTTGTCGATCTCTCGGTTGTGGGTGACACTTGGATCACCTTACTTCACAATCTATCAAACATTGAGGACAAGCTTAAAGGCGTGCTTGGCCTTTGTCTCATGCATATTTTTTGTTACCATCTCTGGAGGGAGCGTAATGCTCGTGCTCACAACTCAGGCATCCTTGGCCCCTCAAAGCTCATGCAGTGCATCACTAGGGACTTTGTGGCAAGGTTGCATAGTTCAAATTGGTTCTCTAAACTATTTTTTAATAGCCCTGATTTAATTACTTGGCTTTCCCCTATTTTTAGTATTTAGTTGCTTTGTCTTAGCTATTGTAGTTTGGCTTTCTCTCTCCAATCTTATTCTGAGATTGGTTATAGATAGCACCCTCTCTATGGCCTGTCATAGAGCTTTGGGTTGATCCCTATTTCTTTGTCTATATATACTAAATTTAGCATAAAAAAAGCTCATAGTTATTTAGCAAAAAAAAAAAGCTCATAGTTGGACTTTGGGTTGGGTCGGCCTTTTGGTGTGCACCGGTCGTCTCGTCCCTTCTGCCGGTGATGCGCTCCTGTCCATATTGGCCGGGTCGTGCCTCCGGCGCTGTTATTTTGAAGAATTTAGAGTGCTCAAAGCAAGCCTACGCTCTGTATACATTAGCATGGGATAACATCATAGGATTTCGGTCCTATTATGTTAGCCTTCGGGATCAGAGTAATGATTAACAGGGACAGTCGGGGGCATTCGTATTTCATAGTCAGAGGTGAAATTCTTGGATTTATGAAAGACGAACAACTGTGAAAGCATTTGCCAAGGATGTTTTCATTAATCAAGAACGAAAGTTGGGGGATCGAAAAAGATCAGATACCGTCCTAGTCTCAACCAAAAACCATACCGACCAGGGATCAGTGGATGATGCTTTTAAGACCACACTGGCACCTTATGAGAAATCAAACTTTTTGGGTTCCGGGGGGGGGGGGTATGGTCGCAAGTCTGAAACTTAAAGGAATTGACGGAAGGGAACCACCAGGAGTGGAGCTTGCGGCTTAATTTGACTCAATACGGGGAAACTTACTAGGTCCAGATATAGTAAGGATTGATAGACTGAGAGCTCTTTCTTGATTCTATGGGTGATGGTGCATGGTCGTTCTTAGTTGGTGGAGCGATTTGTCTGGATAATTCTATTAATAAACGAAACCTCATCCTGCTAACTAGCTATGTGGAGATAGACCTTCACGGCCAGCTTCTTAGAGAGAATATGGCCTTTTAGGCCATGGAAGTTTGAGGCAATAACAGGTCTGTGATGCCCTTAGATGTTCTGGGCCGCACACGTACTACATGATGTATTCAATAAGTCTGTAGCCTTGGCCGACAGGCCTGGGAAATCTTTGATATTTCTTCGTGATGGGGATAGATCATTGCAATTGTTGGTCTTAAACGAGGAATTCCTTGTAAGCGCGAGTTATCAGCTCGCGTGGACTACTTCCCTGCCCTTTGTACACACCGCCCGTCATTCCTACCAATTGAATGGTGCGGTGAAGTGTTCGGATGGTGGCGACGTGTGCGGTTTACTGCTCACGATGTCGAAAGAAGTCCACTGAACCTTATCATTTAGAGGAAGGAGATGTCATAATAAAGTTTCCGTAGGTGAACCTGCGGAAAGATCATTGTCGAATTCTACGATAGCAGAATGACCCACAAACACGTAAACACATTGGGCAAGCATTGGTGGGCTTCGGTCCGCCGTTTGCAAACCTTAGGTGGCCCCTCTTTGGTGGCCACAGGCCTATGAATCATCCGGGCGCGGAATGCGCCAGGGAACTTAAAATTAAATTGTATGTTCGCACCCCGTTAGGGGTGGTAACATCATTCCAAAACACAACGACTCACGCAACGGATATCTCAGCTCTCACATCAATGTAGAACGTAGCGAAATGCGATACTTGGTGTGAATTGCAGAATCCCTTGAACCATCGAGTCTTTGAACGCAAGTTGCGCCCGAAGCGAATAGGCTGAGGGCATGTCTGTCTGGGTGTCACACATTTGCTTGCCCTCAAACACTCACTCCTTGATGAGGGGTGTTGGTTTTTGGGCGAAAATTGACCTCCCGTGTCGTGTTGTGCGGTTGGCGCAAAAGCGAGTCTCCGGCGACGTACGTCGTGACATCGATGGTTGTAAAAGACCCTCTTGTCTTGTCGCACGTAATAGTGTCATCTAAGGAGCTCGAGGACCCTAAGGCGCAACACAATTTGTTCGCCTTAACTGTGACCCCAAGTCAGGCGGGACTATCCGCTGAGTTTAAGTATATCAATAAGCGGAGGAAAAGAAACTTACAAGGATTCCCCTAGTAACGGCGATCGAACCGAGAATAGCCCTGCTTGAAAATTAGGCGGCTCTGTCATCCGAATTGTAGTCTGGAGAAGCGTGTTCAGCGACAGACCGGGCCCAAGTCCCTTGAAAGGGGTCTCCAGAGAGGGTTAGAGCCCCGTCGTGCCTGGACCCTGTTGCACCACGAGGCGCTGTCTACGAGTCGGGTTGTTTGGGAATGCAGCCCCAATCGAGCGATAAATTCCGTCCAAGGCTAAATACAGGCGAGAGATTGATAGCAAAAAAGTACCGCGAGAGAAAGATGAAAAGGACTTTCAAAAGAGAGTCAAAGAGTGCTTAAAATTGTCGGGTGGGAAGCAGATGGGGATCGGTGATGCACCCCGGTTGGATGTGGAACGGTGTCAAGCCAGTCCACCGATCGGCTCGCGGTGTGGATCTGTGCAGATTGGCACGATGGCCAAAGTCGGGCTTTAGAAATGCTTGTGAAGATGCCGTCACGTTGATTGTGGTGGCAGCATGCGCCTCATGGCATGCCTCGGCATCTACGTGCTCCATGCACAGGCCTGCGGGTGCCCCATTCAGCCCGTCTTGAAACACGGACCAAGGAGTCTGACATGTGTGCGAGTCAATGGGTAAGTAAACCTGTAAGGCGCAAGGAAGCTGATTGGCGGGATCCCCATATGGGGTGCACCGCCGACCAACCTTGATTTTCTGAGAAGGGTTCGAGTGTGAGCATTCCTGTCAGGACCCGAAAGATGGTGAACTATGCCTGGGTGGGGCGAAGCCAGAGGAAACTTTGGTGGAGGCCCGCGGCGATGCTGACGTGTAAATCGTTCGTCTGACTTGGGTATAGGGGCGAAAGACTAATCTGTAACACCCCAAAATCCAGGGTCGGGAATCTGGGTTGTCATGAGTTCCATTTCCATTAATAACACTTAATCTTAATAAACAACCAATTGATGCGTACTGTGACCCCATAATACACACACACACACACCACAAGTTATAGTCTCAGAGATGAATACCAAAAAATAACACAAGTCATTTTATTCCACAATTATAAGCCATTATACCTCAAAAGGGGGTTTCTGAATAAATTTATATATTCTTTGCCATTATTACAATTCATAAATATACATAAGTCCGGTACATCAAAAGTTGAAAGCCTAGCCTACTGGTAATTCCTACCTCAGCTACAACAACATCAACGCCTACAGGAAACTGTATAACGTTTCCTATCCGCTCGCAAATTGGGAGCCTGGTCCTGTTCATCTTGTCTAGTTGTTGTTGTGTGATGAAGAAAGGAAGCAAGGGTGAGCAAAACAGCTC
Source organism: Apium graveolens (assembly GCF_009905375.1). NCBI lineage: Eukaryota > Viridiplantae > Streptophyta > Magnoliopsida > Apiales > Apiaceae > Apium > Apium graveolens. Next base: position 20,084,203 of record NC_133656.1, on the reverse strand, counting down.
ACCAAAATAACATGTATAGTAATTAACAATATATGAGCCTTCTCATAGTACTCATGAAAGTCTTGGTCAAGAAGAAATAAACCAAGTTGATATCTTAACGCGACCAAGTCGCTAAATATTCAGTATATATATATATATATATATATATATATATATATATATATATTTTTCAAAATCTTTGAAATCCTCTGACATGTAATATACACAGAGTTCCAGTTTATAACTGTAAAAAAATATCGTTGCAAGGTCATCTCATATATCTAACCTGGTCTCAACGTTTTTCTGAAAATCTTTCTCATGCATATGATAATCATTAACTAGATATAAGTTGAAAAGATGAAGTTACAATATAGTCCAATATACTTATATATTTTCCGAATACTACTTGAACTACCACCATTCAAGTTATAATCAGTTTCAAAAGTTCATCACATAGATGAGACTACAAGTTAAGACTTGAATAGATTCAATCTTTGAAGTATCATTCAAAATAAATGAAGTTATGAGATACTTCATTAAGTACCGATATATATACACCGATATATATATCTCATGCTCTCCTTGGAAACTTCTGTTATGATAAGTATAAACAGAGTTATAATACCCAATGAATTTGGAAGAAAAAAAAACTTTAGCATAAACCCGATATCTTGTTGATCAGGCAAAGATACCCATTAAGTAACCTTTTCTACTGTAGATGGATGAATTCCTCGCCGGTCATCACCCTGGCCGTATTAGGACCTCGTGCTAGACTGTTATCAGGCCATTCACGCGTGGATGGACTATCACCTAGCCTCTTACACCTTCATAGACCGTACCCCGACCTGTCACTTATGCCGACTCAATTAGATGGACTTACTTCCCGAATGTTGGGCAAGTAATCAAATTGTTTTCTCAAAACAGCAACCTCGTTGCGAATATAAAATACACCACAGAGCCGGATCCCTCAGATTTTTGAGCGAGTAATCAAGTCCCCTTCGAAAGGAAGATCTTAAATTTGAAAACGAGTTTTGGGATCTGCTCTAGCCTTTAAAATCATATTGAAGACTCAAAAATATTTTTGAAAGCGTTTGGAATTAGGATGATTTTATTGAATAAATCAATTCCAAGATAATCAAAGAATGACTGAATATTATACTATAAATAATATTTAAATAATGAATAGCTTTTATCAAAGCAAATGAAGTAAAAGTTTTGAAAATAACTTTCTGAAAATATTTAAGGTAAGAATGATTGATGATATCAATCATTTCTCGAATACTTGGGAAATAACGAAACATTATTCTTTAAGAAAATAAAGAATATTATTTAATAAAATAATGGAGTCAATAGCCTTCGAATGATTATTCAAACTAATATTCACTTATAATTCAAAACTATCAAATAAACATTATTCGATTAATAGTTTTGAAAACTATATATATATATATATAATATACTCGGGAACATCGTCTCCCGATTTAGAAAAATGTTAACCTTTGGGTCCCCTATACTAAGGGTATACGAAAATATTGTCTATCTCTAGCATAGGTATTATGCAGTTTATAAACAATTGAATCGATAACAAGATATCAAGATTACGAACAAGCATGCATATAAATTGTATCAAAATGCTCCAATATATCACAATATTTGCTAATAACAATCATGCACTTATCACAAGATAATGCATATACATATATACATCATAATAACAGTTATACGGGTAGAAAACTTGCCTGAGTGTTCCGGGATAGACTTAAGCTTAGAGTGGGTCCGGTAACCTATGAACAACAACATAAGCCGGAATTAGACCACGGTCGCTTAAAAAACTAGTCAAAACTCACTCATACACTAACGATCGCTTATGGTCGCTTATACGCTTAATGATTTGCGTTAATCGCTCGCGTACCCTTGGCTCCACTAATTTTAATAAATTAACCGTTACGAATTTTAAGGAGACTCTTTCGCGAGTACTCTACCAACTAACTAATTAATCTTACATAATTGTTTTGTACTTTAATTAGTCATTTAAGGACCTTAATTAAGGTTTCAAAGTAAAGCGAGGGGTAATGGTTGGTTCGTGAAATGCCGATAGTTAAAACGGTCATTTCTCCTAAACCGTACATTGGATCTAAGTGAACCACATACCAAAATGAAGCTCACAACATGATCTAAATAAACATGGCAAAGTTACAGATTGGTCAGTGAGTTATTTGATCCGAGATTCATGTACAAACAGTCTAGGGAAAATGGGCATTACGACGGCTATGTTTACAAGTTCTCCAAGTTTCTCACTACACAAAATCCTCATCAAACAACCCACATTCATTAACACATCAAAACCTCAACTAAATAATACTATACCAGTCCTTATTCTCCAGATTCTTTTTCTCAACCAACCACAATCAAGTTCTATTAACTATAACAAGATTCATTCACCAAATCACTCCAAATTCAAATCAAACTACTAATAATCAAAGATCATGCTTCTTATTTACAAAACCAACCATCAAACTCACTAATAATCAAAATAAAGGGTAGGTCTTGAAGTTTATACCTTCCTTGGTGTTTGATAAGTTGCTAGGAAACCTTAGGGAGCCTTGATCTGTCCTCCTACTAGCTTGATCTTTCCAAAAAATAAAGAACACAAAATTAATTTCAAGAAAGTACTATTCATCTAACCATAAATCATGAAAAACGAGTATGGTAATGAAAGAGGTGAGCAGAGTGGTTACCTTGTATCCGTAGAGCTTCTCGAAGGCTTCGATTTGACTGGTAGCACGCGTGAATCGGCCAAGGGAAACTCAAGATACAGGCATTTCTTTCTTCTCCATTTTTTGCCCCCTTTCCTCTCGGGTTTTCTCTTCAAAAATGAAGAAATGGTCTTTTGCTTTCCTTTTTGTTTGGTTGAACTTGAGATTTGTGCCAAAATTTACTTGGTTGAGAATTAACCAAGTGGTTACTTGATTAAATATCTCATCTCCACTTTAATAAAGTGCGTGCATCATCTTGATGACCTCATCCCCAAGCCACATGTCATATTCTTATGGTGTGATGATGTCACCTAGTTTTTACTCCACTTGATTAATCTCCCTTGCTTCTTTTACAAGCTTGTTTCTTGACCATTTATTTGTTTTACTGTTCGCTTAACTCTCGTTCCCGTTAATCGTTTGGGGGATCATATCTGGGATCTTATTACTTGGGCTTCTCTGAATCTTTATTAATATCTTATATTCCTTTAATGATCCCCTGCTATAATTCTTAAATAAAAATCCTTTTTAATCATGTTACCTTATACTCAATTCTTTCGATATCTGGTGGATTTTCGGGAAAAATTAAAGTGTCCGGATTCGAATTCTAACGACCTTTACATACACTCATTTACTTCATGGAATACTGATACGATCTTATAATTTCCATAACAGTACTCTTATATAGTGTGGTCTGGTAATTTTCCTTAATCAGCATAGTCAGCCAAAGTTACTATTCATCAGGGTTTCAAAAATTTCCCAAAATTGGGGTTATTACAGTCTCCCCTCCTTAAAAGGATTCCGTCCCGGAATCAGATAGAAAACAGTTGGGGATACTTTCTTAGCATTGTACTTTCTAACTCTCAAGTCAATATTCCCGCATTGTGGTTCTACCACCAAACTCTAACTAGTTTGATAACCATCTTCCTAAGCACTTGTTCCTTTTTAATTCATAACCCTCACTGGTTGCTCCACATAGGTTAAGTCTGGTCGCAGGTTTACGTGTTCATATTCCCCTATGTGTCTCACCTCTGGATCATACTTCCTTAACATTGATACTTGGAACTCATTGTGAACTTGTTGCAGGTTCGGGGGTAGGGCTAATTCATTTGATAACCTCCCCATACGTCTTAATATAACAAAGGGTCCAAAAAATCGTGGACTTAGCTTTCCATTCTTTTCAAACCTCATCAATTCTTTCCAAGGGAATACCCATAAAAATACTAGGTGTAATATCCGGGATTTATCGTGTCATTATTTTTGATATTAAATAATTATTATGTGTGCTCAGTATCTATTCTGTGAGTTAATTTTTAACTGTTATCTGTACTTGAATATTCAAAAATAATATTAATTGAGTATTTTAATTTTTATATGTCCAAAATAAAATATAGATAATTGTCATATCTTCCTAATTATTTTTATGTTGATTTATGGATTTATAAGAATCATATGAAATTTCTAAAATCTTTTTCCGGGTAATTAAAATCTATTTTATAAAAACGGGAACCAACCGACGTCAACCGTTGTTACGTTTTTGGAACCCGAAACTCTTCCGAGAACTCCTTCCTAACCTAATTATAATATTCCGAGCATTTTCCATGTTTCGACTTTTTCGATCCGGCGTACGGTTTGTCCTGCGCGGGTCCCGGCGCAACATTTTCGAAACAATATTTGTTTCAGTAAATTAATAAAACCCGTATGTTCGATAAACGGGAGCTTTTTATTAAACTATCCCAATTATCACTTCGTAATACGTGTAACCAGGCGCTGAGACCAAGACCGCAATACAAATTGTACTGATCTGGATAATTATCCCGAAAACCGATACCGTTTGGATCAGTTTTTATAAATAAATGTACCATTTTATATCCGGAATGATCCAACGGGATACTAATTTTCCGTAATTATAAATAGCCTTTTACCCTATTTTATTTCGTATCAAAATCATTTGCAGATAGTTAATTATATAATTTTCAGAGAAAAGCCCTAATTTCTTAAAACTGTTCTAAGAATCAAACAGCAAAACGAAGGCGTTACCGATCTCTGTTTTCAAAGCTTGAGTAACCAAAACGAAGGATTTGAGGTGTTCTATCAGATTCTGAGCTTTGTTTCACTGCAGAAATCAAGGTTATTTTTCTAAAAATTTATTTATTTTCGAATTTATTTTATTAAAAATATGAATTTTTGTTCGGATGATTGTTTGTATGATTCGATGATTGCATGTTGTAGAGCTTGTTTTCCTGATGATTTTCATATGTCATACGTCTGATTTGGAGTTCAATAACATGTTCAAATTTGAGTTTAATTTTCGAATTTCAAAATTAGGGTTTATAACCCGTATGAATGTTCTTAATTGAAATTTGGGGGTTTCTTATTCTGTGATAGATTGATGTTGTGTTATAGTGGGTTGTGTTCTCTGTGAAATTTGCAATCTAGTCGTATAAGTTTCATGAACCAACGAGGTCTGTAGAGAAGGGAGTTGTGTTTTGAAGTTTTCCGATGTTCGCCGGAAACTGGAAAATTTCACGGCTAAATTCCGGCCAACTCAGGGATTGTTAGTTTGTTTTGATTGCATGGTTGTGTTCCTGGTAACCGGTAGATGTGATCTGGAGCTTGTGGCAAGGTGAGGAGGCCGGAATCGTGTTCTCCGGCCACCCCTGTGTTTTCCGGCGAAGGGATGTAAAATTTACAGTTTGGTCCCTGGACTTTTGGGGACGATACAGTTAGGTCCCTGAAGTTTCCAGACTTTGCAAAAATTAGATTCCTGTTTTAAAAATGTTTAAAAATCATATTTCCTAATTATTTTTATTATAAAAATTCGTTTTTAATTTCTGAAAATTCTAAAAATTATTATTTTAATTCCAAAAATTATTTTTAATTCACAAATAAATCTGAATTAATTAGTTAATTAATTTCAGTTAATTTTTAATTGATTAATTAGTCAATTAATTCGAAAATTAATTGATTAATTGATTTAATTAATTATTAATTGATTTTTAATTAATTATTTAATTAGATTTAATTATTTAAAAATGATTTAAAAATTTCGAAAAATAGTTTCGAGCTTTAAAATATTATTCTAAATTATTTTCAAGGATCGATAATTATTCTAAAATTGTTTCGGAGCCAGAATTGGCCAACCGAACCCTGTTTATTATTCCGAAATTGATCCAACGACCCGTTTTAATTCCGAAAAATATTTTAAAAATTATTTTAAATACCCGAAAGCACATTTATGACCCGAGACTTCTTTATAAATGATATGTCATTGATTACGTGATGTATTATGTGTTATACGTGACCTGTTGTTTGACTATCGGCCTATATATTCGGTGTTTACTTCGTTATTGCATAGATTTCAATCCGTTAATCGGATTTAGGTAAAACGAAGGGTAGATAGAAGTATGTGTTGAATAGAATCTTGTGAGTTGATGATTGATAGATGTTTATGATATGTGAGCAGAAGAGGCAAGACGTAGGAAAGGAAAACAGATAGTTGAAGAGTAAGACGGTTGTGATTGGAAGCGAGTGCAGAGTAGTAAGCTAATACCAGGCAAGTGTTCTGAACTTTCTCGAGATATTGTAATTCTTGATAGTCTTGTTGACATTGCAAGTGCTTTGAAGCACGGAAACCTAAATCCTGATTTCAGTTATTGTTCTTGAGCCATGAACCATATTCTTTCTAAGCCATTGATTATTGTATACCCAAACACGAACCACAAATCTACGATACTACTCCACAAATACATACAAACTAAATACCAGACACTGAACTGGATTACTATATACTCAATCCATAATATCTTATGCTTTGAAAGACCAAATCCTTGAAACCCTGAAACGTTGTTTCCTTTGTTATCCAATTCTTTCATTACCCAACATTCAAGCTTTGAAAGTACCTGGTTGATCCTTACAAGGATTGAAACCCTTTCATTGTTAAACATTTATTGTTGTTAATGATTTCGGTTATTGTTTATTATTTAATATTCTGTTATTATGTTAGAATTGGATTGTTTTTATAAAATTGTGGACCAGATTCGTGGTCAGACCATATAATGGTCAAGTTAGGCCAATGTGTGCCTTGGATCCAGTAGTTAGAGTAATATTGTGTGCCTTGCTCGGGGTTAGTGCGTGACTGATCAGCAGCCTAACCTTGGTTTTTAAATTAAAAGTATAATATCCAATTTTAAATCATAATCCATTGTTCACTTGATATCATAAACATATTCACCTGATGATCATTATTCTCAGTTTTGTCATTGTGACTTGCTGAGCTAGTTAGCTCATTCGTGCGATGTTGTTTATATTCTTTCCAGTTAAAAAGGAACCAGTTGGTAAAGAGGATCCCCAGTCCAGCGCGAGAGATAGGGGTTCAGGTTGAGAAAGCTGAGCTAGTAGGCTTCTTTTGAAATAATTTAAGTTTGTAAAAGTTTGTAATAATGTTTAATACTCAGTTTGAGTTTAAAATAGTTGGGATTTGAATGGTTTGTAATATATTAGTGTGTTTGGCTTGTATGCATACTTTAACCTGTTACGGTCCGTGGTGGTTGGTAAGTAGGGTCACTGCATATATTATTATTATCTTTATTATTGTTATAAGCAGGTTATAAATAAGGTGTATGTGTGGACCCCAAACTTCTGACCCGGGTTTGGAGGGCGCCACAGGTTTGGTATCAGAGCTACAGGTTATAAGTCACTGACACAAGCCTAGGTTAATGGGAATGGGTAGAGGGTTAGGATTAGAAGTAAGGCATAGGATGATAGAACGTTGAGAGGTTGAGTGTTTCAGTATATCAGATATTAGTATAGTTCGTGTTATGGTACGAGATTCTTATATTGCGATATGATTTCAGATAGCTGTGATGGATGACTCTTTTATTCCCGTATCAGCTGATCACTCAGAGCCTTCAGTTGGAGTGCCGTTTTCGCATCCACGTCATGTTGTTCGACCAGCATTGGCTATTCTACCTCCACCTGTGTTGCAGCCCGTACCACTGCAGGCTATTCCACCTCCAGGCATGAGACCATCTGTTAGAGGACCCCCACCTGCTGATTCCGGTTTTACTAGTCATTCAGTTATAGGAGTACCTTTTCAGTTCTCTTCTTATCCTGTCCCATATCATCAGTTTGAGGCTTGCCTTATGGAGCAGCGATTCCTTCAAGGTCAGATTCAGGAGTTACTACATATCATGCGTACCAGAGAGGTTGGGAGTGGTGAGAGGCGACTCAGAGAGAGGCTACAGGCATTTTGTAGGACAGCTGTAGTGAGGATTGCCGAGGCTACACATGAGGACATCACCCCTGACTTCCTAGTGGAGTGGGCTAAGTGGGTTCTATAGGAGCTTGAGGAGATTGGAGGTCCAGACTTGCCATGAGTCAGAGATTCAGAGATGGAGATACTGAGCAGTGTTGTATGGTTATGTAGTATGGACAGTAGTGTGTAGTGTGTATCAGTACACTCTTGAGTTGTATTTATAGACTAGCGATGCTGACTAGTGAGTAGGTTGTTGTACCCTTTTTGCTTTTACTTTCGAAGCGTCTTTACGCTTGTACTACCCTAAAACTTTTGATCTATATATATATATATCAGTACCTTTTTCCTTTCCAGCACTGTCATTTATTTTATTGCACCTGTTTTACCTTACCTTATTTATTGCACCAGTTATACCCTGTGATACCATGTACCCTGTTTTCCATAACTGTTTATATTCTGTAAAGAAGCATGCAATTTACTTAGTTACAACTGTTTTCCAAAAGGGATATTCCTGTTTTACAAAACTTTTCTTTTATACAAATATTTGATTCAAAAGCTAAATAAATTGATTGATTCTTTACAGAAAATGTCTCCCAAAAGAAATACCCGCACCAACACCCAGAATGAAGAAACCAACAACAACAACAATCAAGATGATACAAACCCGAATGTGAACCCAGGATCTATGGACCCAGCAATAGCCCAGATTCTTCAAATCTTGGCCCAACAAACAGTTCACCTGGCACAACAACAACAAAGACAGACCAATCCCCAGGTAACCTTCAAAACTTTTCAGGCAATAAACCCACCAGAATTCAAGGGTTCCTTAGAGCCAATTGAAGCAAATGTTTGGTTAAAGGAAATAGAGAAGGCATTTGCCTTAGTGAAAGTAAAGGAAGAACAGAAGGTTGAGTTTGTAAGTTACTATTTGAAGAATGAGGCCACCTATTGGTGGGAAATGGTGAAGACATTGGAAGGCACAGATGTTATTAATTGGGAAAGGTTCAAGGAATTGTTTTTAGAAAAGTATTTTCCTCAGTTTGTTCAGGAAACAAAATACAGGAGACGGAGGCCAGGGCAACCGTCCAGCTAATAGGAATCAGTCGAATCAGTTGAGATTAACTTTTCCAGATTGTCAAGTTTGTGGAAAGAAGCATGGAGGAGTTTGTAACAAGTTGAATGTGGTATGTTTTAAATGCAACCAGAAAGGGCACTATTCAAGGGAGTGCCGAAATCAGCCAGCAAATAAGGATCAGCCTATCCGGAATCCAGCAGTGAAGGTTCCAGTCATTGGATTTACATGCTTTAAATGTGGGAAGCCAGGACATATGGCCAGGGATTGCAAGACACCAGCCCCAGTTAGTAATGCATTGAGAATTATGGGATCTACCCCAACAGTGAATGAGACTCCAAGGGCTAGAGTTTTTGACATGTCGGTGAAGGATGCGATCCAGGATACGGATGTCGTGGCAGGTACGCTTAATGTGAATTCTTTATGTGACAAAGTGTTAATAGACTCGGGAGCAACTCGATCGTTTGTTTCACAAGATTTTGTTAGTAAATTAAACTGTCCAGTTGAGTGCTTAAATGAAATAATGACTGTGGAATTAGCAAATCAAGAACGTGTAACTGTGAACCAAGTTTGTGGAAATTGTGAGATTGAGATTTCTGGTAGTAAGTTTTGTGTAGATTTGATACCATTTAAGTTAGGAGAATTTGATGTGATATTAGGGATGGATTGGTTATCTAAGCATGATGCTCAGATAGATTGTCGAAATAAGAAAGTAATGGTGAAAACGCCAGACGAAAGAATAGTAAAGTTCAAAGGTCAGAAACAAGTAAAGAAGTTCTTAACGATGATTCAAGCCAAGAAGTTACTACGACAAGGATGTGAGCATTTCGTAGCATATGTGATCGACAGAAGTCAGGAGCCAGCAAAACTTGAAGATATTCCAGTAGTGAATGAATTTCCAGACGTATTTCCCGACGAGTTACCAGGACTTCCTCCAGATAGAGAAATTGAATTTGCAATCGACTTAGCACCTGGAACAGAACCAGTGTCCAAGGCCCCGTACAGAATGGCGCCTGTTGAGATGAAAGAGCTAGCAAAGCAATTGTAGGAATTGTTAGAGAAAGGAGTAATTAGACCCAGCGTATCCCCATGGGGAGCCCCGGTATTATTTGTCAAGAAGAAAGATGGAAGCATGAGACTGTGCATCGACTATAGGGAGCTCAACAAGCTGACAATCAAGAACAAGTATCTGTTACCCAGAATCGATGATCTGTTTGACCAATTGAAGGGAGCCAAGTACTTCTCCAAAATTGATTTAAGATCGGGATATCATCAACTAAAGATCAAGCCAGAAGATATACCAAAGACAGCTTTCAGAACAAGGTATGGGCATTATGAATTTCTAGTGATGTCTTTTGGATTGACCAACGCCCCAGCAGCGTTTATGGACCTGATGAACAGAATTTTCAAAGAGTATTTGGATAAGTTTGTTATTGTGTTTATAGACGATATTTTAATCTATTCCAAGACGAAAGAGGATCATGCGAAACATGTGAGAACGGCTTTGGAGATTTTAAGGAAAAAGAAGTTATATGCTAAATTCTCGAAGTGTGAGTTTTGGCTACAAGAAGTTCAGTTCTTAGGACACATAGTCAGTAACGAAGGGATCAAAGTGGACCCGACAAAGATCGAGGCAATTACGAATTGGGAGAGACCGAGAACACCCACTGAGGTAAGAAGTTTCTTGGGATTGGCAGGATATTATCGACGATTCGTTCAGAATTTCTCAAGGATTGCCACACCATTAACAAAGCTTACACGAAAGAATGAAAAGTTTATATGGAACGACAAGTACGAAGAAAGTTTTCAGGAGTTGAAGCAAAGATTAATTACGGCACCTGTTTTGTCACTTCCAGACGATCAAGGGAATTTCGTAATTTATAGCGATGCTTCTCATAAAGAATTAGGATGTGTTCTTATGCAGCACGACAAGGTGATTGCTTATGCGTCAAGGCAATTGAAACCACACGAACAAAAGTATCCTACTCATGACTTGGAGCTAGCAGCTATAGTTTTTGCTTTGAAGATTTAGAGACATTATTTGTATAGAGAAAAGTGCGAGATTTTCACGGATCACAAAAGCTTAAAGTACATATTCACACAAAAGGAACTTAATATGAGGCAAAGGAGATGGTTAGAGTTGATCAAAGACTATGATTGCTCGATTAATTATCATCCCGGTAAGGCGAACGTTGTAGCAGACGTGTTAAGTCGGAAAGAAAAGTTAAATGAGTTATCAGTACCTGAAGATATATATAAGGAATTTCAGAAATTGGAATTGGAAATTAAAGTTTGCAAACCTGAGGAAGCAAAAATGTACAGTATGACTTTCTAGCCGGAGTTGTTGGAGAAAATAAAGAAATGTCAGGAAAATGTAATGGATCAAGATATAAATTGTTTGGTAGGTGAAGAATTATGCACGCAGAAGGATGATCAAGGCATTTTGAGATTTTCATCTAGAATTTGGATTCCACCGGTGACGGAGTTAAAGAATGAAATTTTACAGGAAGCACATAGTTCAAGATATTCCATCCATCCAGGGAGTACCAAAATGTACAGAGATTTAAAGAAGAATTATTGGTGGCCAAATATGAAGAGGGAAATTGCGGAATGGGTTAGCAAATGCTATACCTGTCAGAAAGTTAAAGCAGAGCATCAGAGACCAAGAGGATTGCTACAGTCATTGGAAATTCCAGAGTGGAAATGGGAACATATTACCATGGATTTCATAATCGGATTACCAAGGACAAGGGCTAATCATGATGCCATTTGGGTTATAGTGGATAGACTTACCAAGTCAGCTCATTTTCTGCCTATAAACGAAAGATTTTCGCTCGACAAGTTAGTCCATATGTACTTGAAAGAAATTATAGTTCGTCATGGAGTTCCAGTGTCTATCGTATCTGATCAAGATCCAAGGTTTAATTCAAGATTCTGGAAGAGTTTTCAAGAATGTTTGGGAACAAGACTGAATATGAGTATAGCTTATCACCCCCAAACGGATGGCCAAAGTGAAAGAACGATCCAGAAAATCGAGGATATGTTACGTGTTTGTGCGATTGATTTCAAAGGAAGTTGGGACGAACACTTACCTCTGGTAGAGTTTGCTTACAACAACAGTTATCATGCCAGCATTGGAATACCACCCTATGAAGCCCTTTATGGACGCAAATGTAGATCTCCAATATATTGGGACGAAGTAGGAGAATGCAAGATACTTGGACCTGAACTGGTACAGCAGACAAAGGAAGTTGTTGAACTTATCCAGAAAAGATTAACAGCCGCTCAAGATCGTTAGAGGAAATATGCAGACCAGTCAAGGAAAGACATGGAATTTGAAGAAGGAAGCTTGGTATTACTGAAAGTATCACCGTGGAAAGGACTAACGAGGTTTGGAAAGAAAGGGAAGCTAAGCCCAAGATATGTCGGACCTTTTGAGATCCTAAAGCGCGTTGGCAAAGTAGCTTACGAATTGGCGTTACCTCCGCACATGGAGCACATTCACAATGTTTTTCATGTATCGATGCTCAAGAAATATAATCCAGACTCCAGGCATGTAATAGAATATGAGCCAATAGAGCTTCAGGCAGATTTATCATATGTAGAGAGTCTGATAGAGATTCTAGAGGCAAGAGAGAAAGTATTGAGAAATAAAGTGGTAAAGTTAGTAAGAGTATTGTGGAGAAACCCAAAGGTTGAAGAGTCAACCTGGGAGTTAGAAAGTGATATGAGAGAAAAGTACCCTCATTTGTTTTCTTAGGAGATTCTGAGGACAGAATCCTTTTAAGGGGGGAAGGATGTAATATCCGGGATATATCGTGTCATTATTTTTGATATTAAATAATTATTATGTGTGCTCAGTATCTATTATGTGAGTTAATTGTTAAGTGTTATCTATACTTGAATATTCAAAAATAATATTAATTGAGTATTTTAATTTTTATATGTCCAAAATAAAATATAGATAATTGTCATATCTTCCTAATTATTTTTATGTTGATTTATGGATTTATAAGAATCATATGAAATTTCTAAAATCTTTTTCCGGGTAATTAAAATCTATTTTATAAAAACGGGAACCAACCGACGTCAACCGTTGTTACGTTTTTGGAACCCGAAACTCTTCCGAGAACTCCTTCCTAACCTAATTGTAATATTCCGAGCATTTTCCATGTTTCGACTTTTTCGATCCGGCGTACGGTTTGTCCTGCGCGGGTCCCGGCGTAACATTTTCGATACAATATTCGTTTCGGTAAATTAATAAAACCCGTATTTTCGATAAACGGGAGCTTTTTATTAAACTATCCCAATTATCACTTCGTAATACGTGTAACCAGGCGCTGAGACCAAGACCGCAGTACAAATTGTATTGATCTGGATAATTATCCCGAAAACCGATACCGTTTGGATCAGTTCTTATAAATAAACGTACCATTTTATATCCGGAATGATCCAACGGGATACTAATTTTCCGTAATTATAAATAGCCTTTTACCGTATTTTATTTCGTATCAAAATCATTTGCAGATAGTTAATTATATAATTTTCAGAGAAAAGCCCTAATTTCTTAAAACTGTTCTAAGAATCAAACAGCAAAACGAAGGCGTTACCGATCTCTGTTTTCAAAGCTTGAGTAACCAAAACGAAGGATTTGAGGTGTTTTATCAGATTCTGAGCTTTGTTTCACTGCAGAAATCAAGGTTATTTTTCTAAAAATTTATTTATTTTCGAATTTATTTTATTAAATATATGAATTTTTGTTCGGATGATTGTTTGTATGATTTGATGATTGCATGTTGTAGAACTTGTTTTCCTGATGATTTTCATATGTCATACGTCTGATTTGGAGCTCAATAACATGTTCAAATTTGAGTTTAATTTTCGAATTTCAAAATTAGGGTTTATAACCCGTATGAATGTTCTTAATTGAAATTTGGGGGTTTCTTATTCTGTGATAGATTGATGTTGTGTTATAGTGGGTTGTGTTCTCTGTGAAATTTGCAATCTAGTCGTATAAGTTTCATGAACCAACGAGGTCTGTAGAGAAGGGAGTTGTGTTTTGAAGTTTTCCGATGTTCGCCGGAAACTGAAAAATTTCACGGCCAAATTCCGGCCAACTCAGGGAATGTTAGGTTGTTTTGATTGCATGGTTGTGTTCCTGGTAACCTGTAGATGTGATCTGGAGCTTGTGGCAAGGTGAGGAGGCCGGAATCGTGTTCTCCGGCCACCCCTGTGTTTTCCGGCGACGGGATGTAAAATTTACAGGTTGGTCCCTGGACTTTTGGGGACGATACAGTTAGGTCCCTGAAGTTTCCAGACTTTGCAAAAATTGGATTCCTGTTTTAAAAATGTTTAAAAATCATATTTCCTAATTATTTTTATTATAAAAATTCGTTTTTACTTTCTGAAAATTCTAAAAATTATTATTTTAATTCCGAAAATTATTTTTAATTCACAAATAAATCTGAATTAATTAGTTAATTAATTTCAGTTAATTTTTAATTGATTAATTAGTCAATTAATTCGAAAATTAATTGATTAATTGATTTAATTAATTATTAATTGATTTTTAATTAATTATTTAATTAGATTTAATTATTTAAAAATGATTTAAAAATTTCGAAAAATAGTTTCGAGCTTTAAAATATTATTCTAAATTATTTTCAAGGCTCGATAATTATTCTAAAATTGTTTCGGAGCCAGAATTGGCCAACCGAACCCTGTTTATTATTCCAAAATTGATCCAATGACCCGTTTTAATTCCGAAAAATGTTTTAAAAATTATTTTAAATACCCGAAAGCACATTTATGACCCGAGACTTCTTTATAAATGATATGTCATTGATTACGTGATGTATTATGTGTTATACGTGACCTGTTGTTTGACTATCGGTCTATATATTCGGTGTTTACTTCGTTATTGCATAGATTTCAATCCGTTAATCGGATTTGGGTAAAACGAAGGGTAGATAGAAGTATGTGTTGAATAGAATCTTGTGAGTTGATGATTGATAGATGCTTATGATATGTGAGCAGAAGAGGCAAGACGTAGGAAAGGAAAACAGATAGTTGAGGAGTAAGACGGTTG
Source organism: Apium graveolens (assembly GCF_009905375.1). Taxonomy (NCBI): domain Eukaryota; kingdom Viridiplantae; phylum Streptophyta; class Magnoliopsida; order Apiales; family Apiaceae; genus Apium; species Apium graveolens. Next base: position 20,069,054 of record NC_133656.1, on the reverse strand, counting down.
TGATTGGAAGCGAGTGCAGAGTAGTAAGCTAATACCAGGCAAGTGTTTTGAACTTTCTCGAGATATTGTAATTCTTGATAGTCTTGTTGACAATGCAAGTGCTTTGAAGCACGGAAACCTAAATCCTGATTTCAGTTATTGTTCTTGAGCCATGAACCATATTCTTTCTAAGCCATTGATTATTGTATACCCAAACATGAACCACAAATCTACGATACTGCTCCACAAATACATACAAACTAAATACCAGACACTGAACTGGATTACTATATACTCAATCCATGATATCTTATGCTTTGAAAGACCAAATCCTTGAAACCCTGAAACATTGTTTCCTTTGTTATCCAATTCTTTCATTACCCAACATTCAAGCTTTGAAAGTACCTGGTTGATCCTGACAAGGATTGAAACCCTTTCATTGTTAAACATTTATTGTTGTTAATGATTTCGGTTATTGTTTATTATTGCATATTCTGTTATTATGTTAAAATTAGATTATTTTTATAAAATTGTGGACCAGATTCGTGGTCAGACCATATAATGGTCAAGTTAGGCCAATGTGTGCCTTGGATCCAGTAGTTAGAGCAATGTTGTGTGCCTTGCTCGGGGTTAGTGCGTGACTGATCAGCAACCTAACCTTGGTTTTTAAATTAAAAGTATAATATCCAATTCTAAATCATAATCCATTGTTCACTTGATATCATAAACATATTCACCTGATGATCATTATTCTCAGTTTTGTCATTATGACTTGCTGAGCTAGTTAGCTCATTCGTGCGATGTTGTTTATATTCTTTCCAGTTAAAAAGGAACCAGTTGGTAAAGAGGATCCCCAGTCCAGCGCGAGAGCTAGGGGTTCAGGTTGAGAAAGCTGAGCTAGTAGGCTTCTTTTGGAATAATTTAAGTTTGTAAAAGTTTGTAATAATGTTTAATACTCAGTTTGAGTTTGAAATAGTTGGGATTTGAATGGTTTGTAATATATTAGTGTGTTTGGCTTGTGTGCATACTTTAACCTGTTGCGGCCCGTGGTGGTTGGTAAGTAGGGTCACTGTAATAACCCCAATTTTTGGGAAATTTTGAAACCCTTATGAATAGTGTTTTTGCTGAATGAGAAAACTTTTCGTGCCACACTATGTAGGGGTTCTGATATGGATATTCTGAGATTTTATTAGTACTTTATATGGGATATAAGTGTATGTAAAGATCGTCAGAATCCAAATCCGAACACTTTGATTTTTCCCGGAAATCCAATAGATACGGAAAGAATTGAGTATAAGGTAACAGGATAAAAGGATTTAAATTAAAGGATTATAATAGAGGATCATAAAAAGGAATATAATGTATTGAGAAAGGTTAAGGGAACCTATGTAATAAGATCCCAGGTATGATCCTTCAAACGATAAATGAGAACGAAAGTTAAGCGAACCGTATAACAGATCAACGGTCATTAGGCAAACAATTAGGAAGTTAATCAAAGGGATTAGAGTGAGTGATGTCACCCAACCAATGAGAGGAGGAGAAAGAGGGAAGGATGACATCACAACATGACACAAGCATGACATGGGAAGGAAGGAGATGTGGTGGCTTTTTAACCACACAAAATCAAGGGCAACTAGGTAATTTACTAAAACAAACACAAAAATCAAACCAACCAAGCCAAGCAAATCATTTTTCATCAAAATCAAAAAGAAACCAAGGCATTGTTCTTCATGCTCTCGGCTTTTTACTATTACAAAAGGCAAGAAAATTCAAAATCAAAGATCCAAGCTTCCTAAATTGGTGAGTTAATTCCCTAATCATCTTCATGCTTAGTTAGGGCTATATCATGAGTTTAAGCCATCAATTCCTTCTCAATCTTCTTCATTTAATTAAAGAAGAAGACAATGAATAGTGTTTTCAAGTTTTTAACTTGAAATTTTTCTTGTTTTCCTTGAAGATCCAAGCATTCCTAAGACTTCTCAAAGCTTCTTAAGGCTTCCTAGCTCCTCCCACCACTTCAAGGAAGGTATATCATCTCCAAACCCTAGATTCCTATGTATTATAAGATGATTTTGATTAGTAGGGTGATATTGTAGCTTGATGTTTGTGATTTAGAGTTTGGGATTGAAATGGTATTGAAATGGAATGGTAAATGTTGTTGTTTTGATTAAAAGAACTTAAGTATGGTTAAAGTTAAGCTTAGGCATAAGTATGAATGTTAAAATTGAATTGGTTGGGGTTGTTATGATGTGATAAGGATGGATGTTGGTTGTATGTTGGATTTGAGGTTGAATTGGGTTGGTTTTAAATGGTTTAAAATTGGGAAATCGCGTAAACAGAGCCATCGTAACGTCCGATTTTCTTTAGACTGTTTTTGTGCATAACATTAGGACCTGAGAACCCCCTGCTAGATTATGACCATTAGATAGCTCATGTTACGAGCTTCGTTTTGATATGTAGTTCGTTCGATTCCGATGCACGGTTTAGGAGAAACGACCGTTTCATGTAACGGCGTTTCGCGAACGAAACTTTTCCCCTCGCCTTACTTTGAAACATAGGTTAAAGACCAAAAAGGGTTAATTAATGTATGAAACATTTATGGTAAGTGTGTTAGGCAGTTGGTAAGACACTCGCGAAGGAATCGCCTTAAAACTCGTAAAGGTTAAATTATTAAAAATGGTGGAGCCGAGGGTACCCGAGTGACTTAAGCAAATCAGTAAGCGCAAAACAAGCGTTAGAGTCTAAGTTAGTTAAAGTATAGATTTACAAGTGACTTTGGTTTAATTCCAACTTACTTGTTGCTTATAGGTTACCAGACTCGTCCCGAGCCATTCGTAACCCCCAAGTCGCTCAAGTAAGTTTTCTACCCGTTATAACTGTTGTTGTGATGTATATATGTATATGCATTATCTTGCGATAGATGCATGTTGGTTAATTAGCAAATATTACAATATATTGAAGCATGCTGCTATGGTATATATATATGCATGCATGTTTCGTATTCTTTCCATATATATCTGTTGATTCAGTTGATAATACCTATGCTAGAGGATAGCGGTAATTTGCATATACCCTCAGTATAGGGACCCAAACATATTTCTAAACCGGGAGTCGATGTTCCCGAGGATAATATATATATTTTTATATATATATATGGTTATATATTAATCGAATAAGGTTTATTCGATAACTTTAACTTTATTTTATTATCGAATATTATTTGAATATTCATTCGAGGGCTTATGACTCAGTTTATATTATTAATGATTATTAATTGGATATTCATTTGAGGATGTATGACTCCTTTATTTCATGAATATTAATTATAGTATTCATTCGAGGACTTATGACTCTGTTAATTCTATTTAATGAATATTATTTTGAATATTCATTCGAGGACTTATGACTCCGATTATTTACTAAATAATATTCTTTATTTTATTAAAGAATAATTTTTTTTTCGATAATCAAACTTATTTTCGATTATTCAAATAAAGATAGTACTTTCGTATAAGTATATCTTTGGTTATTTGCTATTCATTCAAGTATAAGTTTTCCAACTTCTACCTCAATTATTCTTATGGGAATATTATTTAAATAATAATATTCAGATATTCCTTTCATATCAGGACTGATTTATTTTAATAAATCAGTATTACTCCAAACACTCTTTAAAGTGTTTTCGAGTCTTCAAAATGATTTTTAAAAGTTAGAGCGGATCCCAAAACTCATTTTTATATTTAAGATCTTCCTTTTTAAGGGGATTTAAATACTCGCTCAAAACCTGAGGGATCCGGCTTTGTGGTGTATTTTATATTCGCAACAAGGTTGCAGTTTTGGTAAATGAATTGATTACTTACCCAACGTTCGGGAAGTAAGTCCATCTATTGAGTCGGCATAAGCAACATGGGCTCAGTGGGCGTCCATGATAGTGTAAGTGGCTCAGTGGGAGTCCATCAAATGCATAAGTGGCTGAGTGGCAGTCCAGCATAAGGTCCTATTACGACCAGGGTGATGACCAGTGGGGAATTCGTCCATCTACTAGTAGAAAAGGTTACTTATGGGTATCTTTGCCTGATCAGCATGATATCTGGTTTATGCCAAAATTCTTTTCCTTTCCAAATTTATTGGATATTGCAATTCTGTTCATACTTTACATGGCAGAGGTTTTCAGGAAATGTATAAAGGAAGATGTATATGTGGATATATATATATATCAGAACTTAATGAAGTATGTCATAACTTCATTTCCTTTAATAATATTTTAAAGATTTAATCTATTCAAATCTTGTCTTGTAGTCTCATCTACGTGATGAACTGTTGAAAGCTCATTATACTTTGAACAATGGTAGTTCAAGTAGCTTTAGAAATAATATAAGTGTAGTGAAGTATTTGGTAACTTCATCTTTTAAACTTATATCTAGTTAATAATTGTCTTATGAATGACAAAGATTTTCAGAAAAACGTTGAGACAAGGTTAGATATATGAGATCACCTTGCAACGATATTTTTTATACAGTTATACACTGGAACTCTGTGTGTATTATGCATGGAAGAGGACTTCCAATATTTTGAAAAGTATATATGTATATATACTGAATATTTTGCGACTTCATCGCATTAAGATATCAAACTTGGTTCATTTCTTTTGACCAAGACTTTCATGAGTACTATGAGAAGGCTCATATACTATTAATCAGTATACATATTATTTTGGTGGGCTTGCTGCTCACCCTTGCTTTCTTCTTTCATCACACAACAACAGATAGAAAAGATGAACAGGACCAAGCTCCCGATTCGCAAGCGATTAGGAGACGTTCCGCAGTTTTCTAGAAGCATTGATGCCGCCGTAGCTGAGGTAGGAACTACCAATAGGCTAGGCTTTCAACTTTTGATGTACCAGATTTATGTATATTTATGAATTGTAATAATGGCAAAGAAATGTAAATTTATTCAGAAAACCTTTTAAGGTGTATGGGCAGATAATTGTGGAATAAAATGACTTGTGGTTATTTTTGGATGTTCATCTCTGAGACTATAACGTGTGGTGTGTGTGTTTATTGTGGGGTCACAGTACCGAGTAGTTGAGTAATTATTAAGATTGGGTGTTATTAAGGGAAATGGAACTCGTGACAACCCGGATCCCCGACCCCAGATTTGGGGGTGTTACAGTCACTGCATATATTATTATTATCTTTATTATTGTTATAAGCAGGTTATAAATAAGGTGTATGTGTGGACCCCAAACTTCAGACCCGGGTTTGGAGGGCGCCACACTAGGTTCCCTACTTCATATTGTTTGTCCTCTCGGGCCAAACCGACATACTTTTATTGTCGATCTTGCGCTACTACCAGTTGTCCTCTGATTAGATCTACTATTTCCTTTGTTATTTGGACCACTTTGGACCTGAGCATCTTGCGCTCTCAAAATTCATCCCAATATAAGGGAGATCAACATATTTCTTTTCATTTTTTATACAGGGCCCCGTAAGGCGACATTCCGACACTGTCATATCATCTATCGTCGTAAGAAAACTCAATCCGTGCTAAGTGATCATTCCAAATTTTTTTCAAGTCTATCACACAGACTCTTATTATATCATCTAGCTCTACAGCTTTCGCTTCTCAATACTTTTTCTTTTCCATTTTGCAATCGTTACTATCTTCCGTACTGAAATACTATTTGGATATACTTTTACTCACTAGCGTTCTATAATCTTTTAATAATCGCGTCAACCTTAGTATCATGAACGCGTTAGAATCGGAATACCACCGTACTGATACTACTTCATTTCTAGCTGCTTCTATCTTCGAAAGCTTGATCCATCATATAGAAGTAAAAGAAATTATTGAGAGATCACTATGATCATGAACACTTGTTATATCGCATAATTAGTACAGAAGGTGGCCAGCCTTTTGTACTTAACAAGCAATTAAACAACATGTAATATCCTACTAGGCTTCTATCACACAGATAGATAGCCATTCGGCAATACCTCCCCTTCTGGAAGGGTTGTTCTTCTCAGTTTACACGAAATAAAAAGGAGAGAAAAAGAACAATTTTAAGAAAAATATGGTCACAAAATATCTGTTTTGGAATCTACCTCTGAACTATAGAGGTTTATCATAAGAGAATGAAACATATATGTATATATCTCAACATCAAGTATTATAGCATCGCAATTCATGCTCCTGAATCTTTTATTATTCCATCCATCGTTCTATGAACCTATGCTCTTGCTTGAGCTTATAAATAATCACCATTGAAACTCCCTCGACAGCAAAAATCGAATCTGGGATTTCATCCTAGACACCATCATTACTAGAATCCATTGCTACACTGCAACCTTCTTCGTATAGTAATACGACTCTCTGCCAATAAGAAGGAATAAATATTTAATAGGTAAATAATCGACTTAGTTAGTCTATCAATGATAACTTATATATCACCACGACCCGGTTAGTGGTACTTAATATCAACATCCATTACAATACAACTCTTCCGGCTGTTATCATCTCATTATTCGCAAATTCATTGCTGCATTACTATAGTCCACCGCTGACCTACTGTATTCATTCGTTTTCCTCAGAATCTTAATAGCTAATCATACGGAGTCCATACCTGCCGTATCAAAATCTTCTAAGAATGTAACATAATCACCGTTTGTGATCCATGAAGGACACCTCCTGAACTTGACGTATGTATATGACATGAAACTGATAAAATTGCAGAAGAGTTTCAATCAAAGCAACGATAACAAGTTAACACCATTATTAACCATATATCTTTATTAGGAGACATGAAGCTCAAAGGTTCATTTAGTCCTTTCATAACATGGTCCTGGCTTATCTCAAGATAGGACCTTCTAAGATAGGTAGCCCACTCACAGCGATAACGGGAATCAAATCTCCACCATCCCACTATTATGGTTGAGTATCGCACTATCATCAGAAGGAATGTCAATCTTTCACACTATACTACAACCTTCACGACTTTAACCATCATCATTGTATTCCTCTGGCACGAGCGCCTATAATTGCTCTCTTACACTTAGATTGTCGGCCACCTCATTGGCCTTTACTAATACTAATAGCTCCTTACAATCAATATCTTTTGAACGATCTCCTACTAAATTTTCTACCTCATTTCCAATCACTGCTTGTGTGAAAATGCTCTCCCTTAAGATTTGGTGAGAAAAAAAAATATCACCATTTTTCCATAAGTTATTGCCTCGGTATTTAGAGGTTAACATTGTCAAGACTGACTCTCGATCATACTTAGGTCGTCTCTTATCTTGGGTCCTTCTTGTTTTCACCAATCTCGACCTTCGTTGGGTCGATTTATACTTTCTTATGGTTCAACACGTGCCCACCTGGCATTATTATAATTACGTCATATTTCCTTTATCAAAATTTCTATTCTATAGAAATTTGAATATTACCTTTCTCCTTATAAAACCTCTAAGGTTATCCTTGAATCGTTCCTCCTGTATTCCCTAGATACAGGGATATCAAAATACCATTTACTAATACTAGAACCATTGTCTATATACTTTTGAAAAATTTCTCCACTGATCCTTAAAGGTTGTTGTTACCTTAATCCTTTCCAATTCATACTGTCAAAACTCATATTGTCCCTATTAAGGGTGAAATACCAACCTTTATGCATTCCCCTAGGGCTCATCTCAAGTTATCGAGGTTCTATCCTTAATTCCACCTTTAAAAAGGTACTTGCATCCTTCCATGGATAAATCAAGTCAGATATCCTTTATAGATTATCTTATTCAATTATTCCCACCTCGATAGTCTATACCAAATTTCACAATAGAATCATTATTCAAGTTGAGGTCAATCCATATGGCCTCCAAAAGATAAAATGGTTATCCGCTTTTCTTTCCTGATTTGGTAATGATAATAGGGATGTTCTGAAAGATATTGGTCGTGTTCAATGTGAAATTTTTAGTTCTAACTATTCATTTATCTCCATTATTTATCTCAACTGTCATCTCAATATTGGGATATCTTTTATACCTGGTGTCTCCCTTTCTGGGTATCAAGCCACCAGTCTTACATACACTTCACACTCTTGAAGGTCACTTCCTTAATCCCATTTTCCTAATATCTTGTTATCCTGTCTCCTCAGTCCATCCGTGTTTCCTTATTAATCAATCGGTATATCTCAAAGTTTCATCGAATACTCTCAACTTAAAGGGGATTAATTATATGTATTGCTTACGCCTTCAAACCTTGACTTTATCTCATGACTAGTCACCATCGCGCTGATGATGACACGCTTCTCTTTATTTATTGCTAGGGTTTCTTAGGGTTTTACATACCTAACTCCCTTATCACTTCTCAACTCTATTTCCTTTATATCCCTTTATACTCCTTCCCCTTTCAGTCTTTTATTTTCATTTCTATTACAACCATTTCATGAACCAACACAATATAAGCATTGATTTCAAAAATCCTGTCATTCTTGATTCGCGTCCTTCAGACGAACCTTGACGACTTTCACAACCTAGATTCATGATTCATCATACTTGTCCGCCTCTGGCCTGGTTTAAAACTTCTACACTATCTCTATCTTCCTTAGCCTTTCACCGACGGGTGGCCTCTCTCTTAGGAAGGTAAGTGGCAAAAATAGTCTTTTGCGCTTCTTCAATCATTTAGAATCTCAAATGACTCCTCTATTTCCTTTAGCCAGGATCTTGCCTCGACTGGGTCAATTTGTTCCTTGGAACTCTGAGAGCTTAGCGACTTAAAGGTCCTGAAAGAATTTCACACCACATTGTTTCCTCAGGGTGGTGGTTGGGGGTAAAAGTATAAGTTTTGTTTAGGCAGGTCCATGAATTGCCCCATAACTGGTTCTCCCTATCTTTCTAAACTTCTGTTTTCTTAGTATGAAATGTTTCATCCTTCTCCCATAATCGGGGTTATCTTATACGTTAAAATCCTTATTTTCAACTTCATTATGTTATGGGTTCCTTCTATCTTGATGGCGACCTCCCTGACTATGAAACTCAGGGTTTGCCCTAAATCTTATTTCTCAAACCATGGCTTTCATCTAAGATCTCATGTTTAAGATCTTGAATGTTTGGAACCCAAATTCTGTAGGAATACCTCATTATTCCCTTAACATCTTTCTCGGTATTAATCTCTTCTCCGTCATTGGCTCTCTGCCTTCATTCATCACTTTTTCTTGGCACAATCTAATATTTTCCAATAATTCGGGTTGTATTCCGATCTCAGACAACTTTTCGGTACCATCTCCGGTTACCTTCACTTCTATTTCCATTTTCTCAAAATCTCTTATCAATTCTTCCGAAAACATTATCATCTTCAGTCTCTCCTTTCTACTAAGGGCGTCAGCCACCACATTGGCTTTCCCTGGATGATAAAGAATCTCACAATCATAATTCTTGATTAGCTCTAACCACCTCCTTTGGCGCATGTTGAGCACTTTCTGTGTGAAAATATACTAGAGCTCTTATGGTCTGTGTAAATCTCGCACTTCTCTCCATACCAGTAGTGCATCCAACCTTTAGGGCAAAACTATTACCGCGAGCTCAAGATCATGGATGGTATATCGAATTTCATATTCCCTTAATTATCTTAATGCGTACGCGATTACCTTACCATGCTGTATAAGCACGCACCCTAAGCCCTTGTGCAAAGCATCACTACAAATCACAAAATCTCCTTTTTCCATCCGGCAACGCCAACATAGGGGTCGTCACCAATCTTTTCTTCAGCTCTTGGAAGCTGTTCTCGTATTTCCCTATCCATTCAAACTTCTCGGTCTTACAGTAAGCCGCGTTAAAGGGTATGCTTTCTTTGCAAACTTGAACGAACCTACGATAGTAACCGGCCAATCCTACCTCTGGTAGTCGCCTTGACTACGGTCATTAATTTCTCAGCGGTCCTTTCTTCATTCTTGTCAGGATCTCCCACGGGATCCTCTTCAGCAACAATCCCTTCTGGGATAACATCCGCAACCACTACATCCTTAATATGAACATCATTTGGTCCCTCGTTAGGGTGCTCCATTGGATCCACAATCTGATCACCAATATATAGTAAACCATCATCGTGTTGTTGCTCTTGAACTTCAGGGTTTCGTGCCCCACTACCTTAAACGATAACGATCTATGCTACAATCATGACATTTATAAGGGTTTTAACTGTCAGTACTATGTTAGGTAGTCCGACTATGAACTTGGCAAGAGTTTTTATTATCTTAGTGAACTTATCATTTTAATGACACATCATCTCTGAGGTTTATAACGCTTGGCTCTGATACCATTTCTGTAACACCCCCAAATCCGGGGTCGGGGATCTGGGTTTTCACGAGTTCCATTTCCATTAATAACACTTAATATTTATAAACAACCAACGGCTACGTACTGTGACCCCACAATACACACACACCCCCCACAAGTTATAGTCTCGGAGAAGAATACCAAAAAAATAACACAAGTCATTTTATTCCATAATTATAAGCCATTATACCTCAAATGGGGGTTTCTGAATAAATTTATATATTCTTTGCCATTATTACAATTCATAAATATACATAAGTCTGGTACATTAAAAGTTGAAAGCCTAGCCTACTGGTAATTCCTACCTCAGCTACAGTAGCATGAACTCCTACAGGAAACTGTGGAACGTTTCCTATCCGCTCGCAAATTGGGAGCTTGGTCTTGTTCATCTTGTCTAGCTGTTGTTGTGTGATGATTAAAGGAAGTAAGGGTGAGCAAAATAGCTCACCAAAATAACATGTATAGTAATTAACCATATACGAGCCTTCTCATAGTACTCATGAAAGTCTTGGTCAAGAAGAAATGAACCAAGTTGATATCTTAACGCGACCAAGTCACAAAATATTCAGTATATAGTATATATATACTTTTCAAAATCTTTGAAATCCTCTGACATGTATAATATTTACACAGAGTTCCAGTTTATAACTGTATAAAAATATCATTGGAAGGTCATCTCATATATCTAAGCTTGTCTCAACGTTTTTCTGAAAATCTGTATCATGCATAAGATAATCATTAACTAGATATATGTTGAAAAGATGAAGCTACAATATACTCCAATATACTTATATATTTTTCGAATACTACTTGAACTACCACCGTTCAAGTTATAATCAGTTTTAAAGGTTCATCACATAGATGAGACTACAAGATAAGACTTGAATAGATTCAATCTTTGAAGTATCATTCAAAAGAAATGAATTTACAAGATACTTCATTAAGTCCCGATATATATATATACACCAATATATATATATATATATATATATATATATATCTCATACTTTCCTTGGAAACCTCTGTTATGATAAGTATAAACAAAGTTATAATACCTAATAAATTTGGAAGAAAAAAAAACTTTGGCATAAACCCGATATCTTGCTGATCAGGAACAGATACCCATTAAGTAACCTTTTCTACTGTAGATGGATGAATTCCTCGCCGGTCATCACCCTGGCCTAATTAGGACCTCGCGCGAGACCGTTACCCGGCCACTCACGCATGGATGGAATGTCACCCAGCCTCTTACGCGTTCATAGACTGTATCCCAACCTGTCGCTTATGCCGACTCAATTAAATGGACTTACTTTCCGAATGTTGGGCAAGTAATCAAAATGTTTTCTCAAAACATCAACCTCGTCGCGAATATAAAATACACCACAGAGTCGGATCCCTCGGATTTTTGAGCGAGTATTCAAGTCCCCTTCAAAAGGAAGATCTTAAATTTGAAAACGAGTTTTGGGATCCGCTCTAGTCTTTAAAATCATTTTGAAGACTCGAAAATATTTTTGAAAGCGTTTGGAATAAGGATGATTTGATTGAATAAATTAATTCCGAGATAATCAAAGAATATCTGAATATTATTCTATAAATAATATTCAAATAATGAATAGCTTTTATCAAAGCAAATGAAGTAAAAGTTTTGAAAATAACTTTCTGAAAATATTTAAGGTAAGAATGATTAACGATATCAATCATTTCTCGAATATTTGGCGAATAACGAAACATTATTCTTTAAGAAAATAGAGAATATTATTTAATAAATTAACGGAGTCAGTAGCCTTCGAATGATTATTCAAACTAATATTCACTTATAATTTAAAATTATCGAATAAACATTATTCGATTAATAATTTTGAAAACTATATATATATAATATACTCGGGAACATTGTCTCCCGGTTAAGAAAAATGTTAACCTTTGGGTTCCCTATACTAAGGGTATACGCAAATAGTGCATATCTCTAGCATAGGTATTATGCAGTTTATAAACAATTGAATCCATAACAAGATATCAAGATTACGAACAAGCATGCATATATATCATATCAACATGCTCCAATATATCGCAATATTTGCTAATAACAATCATGCACTTATAACAAGATAATGCATATACAAATATACATCACAACAATAGTTATACAGGTAGAAAACTTGCCTGAGTGTTCTGGCGTAGAATTAAGCTTAGAATGGGTCCGATAACCTATGAACAACAACATAAGCCGTAATTAGACCACGGTCGCTTAAGAAACTAGTCAAAACTCACTCATACCCTAACGGTCGCTTACGGTCACTTATACGCTTAACGATTTGCGTTAATCGCTCGCGTACCCTCGGCTCCGCTAATTTTAATAAATTAACCGTTACGAATTTTAAGGCGAATCTTTCGCGAGTACTCTACCAACTGATCAATTAATCTTACATAATTGTTTCGTACTCCAATTAGTCAATTAAGGACCTTAATCAAGGTTTCAAAGTAAAGTGAGGGGTAATGGTTCGTTCGTTAAATGTCGATACTTAAAACAGTCGTTTCTCCTAAACCGTACATTGGATCTAAGCGAACGACATACCAAAACGAAGCTCACGTCACGATATAAATAAACATGGAAAAGTTATAGATTGGTCAGTGAGTTATCTGGTCCGAGATTCATGTACAAATAGTCTAAGGAAAACGGGCATTACCACGACAATATTTACGATTTTTCCAAGTTTCTCACTACACCAAAACCTCACCAAACAACCCATAATCATTAACACATCAAAACCTCAACTAAATAATACTATACCAGTCCTTATTCTCCAGATTCTTTATCTCAGCCAACCACAATCAAGTTCTATTAACTATAACAACATTCATTCACCAAATCACTCCAAATTCAAATCAAACTACTAATAATCAATGATCATGCTTCTCATTTACAAAACCAACCATAAAACTCACTAATAGTCAAAGTAAAGGCTAGATTTTGAAGTTTATACCTTCCTTGGTGTGTGATAAGTTGCTAGGAAACCTTAGGGAGCCTTGATCTATCCTCCTACTAGCTTGGTCTTTCCAAAGAAATAAAGAACACAAAATTAATTTCAAGAAAGTACTATTCATCAAGCCATAAATCATGAAAAATGAGTATGGTAATAAAGGAGGTGAGGAGAGTGGTTACCCTATTTCAGTAAAGCTTCTCGAGGGCTTCGATTTGACTGGTACCACGCGCGAATCGGCCAAGGTAAACTCAAGATACAAGCATTCCTTTCTTCTCCATTTTTTGCCCCCTTTATGAAATATCTCA